>NC_056735.1:138157544-138457544 GCF_019279795.1 Protopterus annectens
CCCATTGCCAAAGTCTGAGAGCTTCTCGACATAAGGGATAGGACCTGGTTCCGCCCTGTTTGTTGATGTACCAGACCACGGACATGTTGTCCGTCTGTACTGCAATAGTCCCTGTGGGAAGAAAGTCGTCGAGGGCTTGCAACGTTAAAAGCACTGCTCTCATCTCCAGGACATTTATGTGCAGGTGGTATTCTATGGGTTGCCACGTCCCGTGGACCATCCTGCCCTGATAATGCCCCCCCCACCCGATCAGAGAGGCATCCGTGGTGACTGTGGCAACTGGAGGAGGGGGAACAAATGGTCGGCCCTGATGAAGAAGAGGGGAAGATACCCACCATCGTAGATGAGCCCTGCAAGACTGTGTCACTAAGATCTCGTGTCTCATGGGCAGATCATGGTACGACCACTGCGTGAACAACATCCACTGCAGGAGACGCATGTGAAAGCGAGCTAGTGGAAGAAGAACAATGGCTGCAGCCATTAGGCCTAGAACTTTCAAGACAAACCTGGCTTTGACCTTGTTGCTTTGTAACAGAAGCTGAACAAATTTCTGGATGTCCAGAATCCTTTGATTTGTTAGCCTGGCTAACATTTTGACGGTATCTAACTCTGCCTATAAAGGTGATAGATTGGCAAGGCAGCAGAGAGGATTTTTCAAATTCACGAAATTCCTAGACTCTTGCAAAGCTGTAAGGTGTAGTCTCTGGACCAAGAAGCTGATCCTTGGAGGTGGCGGAGAGGAGCCAGTCGTCCAAATAAGGAAACACTTGGAATCCTCAACGTCTCAGGTGAGCTGTGACCACCGCCATGCATTTGGTGAACACTCGGGGGCTGAAGTGAGGCCAAAGGGCAGTGCTCTGAATTGGTAATGACTGGCTCCCAGCCGAAAGCGGAGAAACCTTCTGGAGCGCCTGTGAATCTTTATATGATAGTACGCATCCTGAAGGTCTATCGAGCACATCCAGTTGTCCTTGCCCAGAAAGGGCAGAATGGATTGCAGCGTGACCATCCGGAATCTTGCCTTTCTGACAGACTTGTTTAGTCTGCTTAGGTCTAGTATTGGTCTCCAATCTCCCGTCCTTTTGGGGACAAAAAAGAATCTTGAGTAGAAGCCGGATCCTACTTGGTCTGCCGGCACTGTTTGGATGGCTCTTTCCCAGGAGTTTTGAAACTTCCTGTTTTGCCAAATCCCTTTGACCGGGTGAGATGTCTGGAAGGGATTGTAGAGGTATGGGAAACCTTTCGAAGGGGATTTTGTAACCCTCGGATATAATCGACTGTACCCACTTCTCTTGTGATAGGGATTGCCAGGCTACTGGGTACAGCGAAATTCTTCCCCCGACTGCCTCCAAGGGTGGACAGTCGGGCAACACCTCAGGGATGCTGAAAGGGCTTCTCAGGAAGAGGCTCCCTGTTGCCCTGGTTCTGAGGACCCCCCCCTGCCTCTAGGGCGGCGTCTATTATTGTTACCCCCTCTGCCTCTAGGGGTAAACTGACCACGTGTGTCCGTGTAGCTCCTTGGGCTTTACGGAACCACATCTTCCCCTTCTGACCCTTGGGATATGGTCTAGAAGGAGTGGAAAACTGGACTCCAACGGCAGAAAGAGTTTTACCGTCTTGTTCACATCTGGTCAAAGTATCCTTCACCTGAGGTCCGAACAAAGCCGAACCGTCAAAGGGGGTGTTGGTGAAGGACGCCTTGAAGGGGTCTGCAAAATTACACAGCCGCATCCAGGCTTGGCGTCTAAGAGCAACACCTGTGCCTGCGGCCCTGCTCGTTCCATCGGCTGCATAAGATATGAGCCGCATGGAGGAGTTAGATATCGAATTCAGGATAGCTAGCTGAGAGGCAGTCTTCTCCTGAGCCCCAGCAGCTGAAGGATCCTGGACTACTTCTCCCAGTTCCTTGATAATATCTCGTTGAAGCCTGGTGAAGTGACAAAGGTAATTCAGCGAACGCATTGCAAAGGTCGCTGAAGAAAACATCCGCTTTCCATACCTGTCCATGGTCCTAGAATCCTTATTAGGAGGATGGACAGGTACTGAAGGATCCGCCAGTTCCTTCTTAGTGGCCGCCACCACCATAGCATCCACAGAGACACCTTTAGACAGGAACTGTTTGTCCGAAGGGGCCGTGATGAACTTGGATGGTCTCCTGGGGACAGGTTCCACAGAATCTGGAGCCGCCACGCCTTCCGAGCCACTACCTGCATAAGTGGGTCGAAGGCGGAGACACCCAGGAGGTGGAGGGTCGGGATCCAAAGCCTCCAGGTATACCGACTCATCCTCGGAGGGGTCAATGGAGGGCCAATTCCCCTCTGTTTGAGGAGCTCAAGGATGTCTGAAAATGAGACATCCTCAGAGGGGACCGTGGGAACCCTCCGACTCATCTAAGTCGGTATCAGATGTAGTAGACTCAGGGGAGTCTGTGTGTTTCCTCTTACACGTCCTCTTCCGAGGGGTTCCCCTGCAGGGTCAGGAGAAACCTCGGAAGAGGAGGAAATTCCCAGTGGGGAAACCTGGGGCGATGGATCCCTGGGCCTGAGAGCAAGAGGCTGGCAAGAGGCATCTGCAGGCACTGATGAGGGAGGAGCTAGAGGGATAGACCGTTGACCAGGCTCAGAGGCCAGGACACTCCTCATCACCTCAAAGGCTCCTCTCCCCGGGAGACCTGAACACACCCGCTCGAAGAAACAGGAATGGTCGGCTCCAAGGAGAGAGAAGGCTCCGAGGCCGATGTCGGTGCCGAGCTTACCAAAGCCGAAGCTCCGAGAGGGAGAGCGGGGTCGGACAAGGGTCCGATGCCACTAGCCCTCTCGGAGCCGACAGTGGAAACCCGACGACCGGATCCCTCCAAGGAAAGTCTCAAGGAGGAGATCGGAGCCGAGGATGACGGAGCCGAAGGATGTATCGGCTCCGGCACCGAAACAGTCGCTGTCCCAAGAAGCTCCGGCTCCGAACTCTGGTGTGGAGTCGGAGGAGGAATCTCAAGAATTGGGGCTGTAGCCTAAGTCTGTTGAGACGGGCTATGGAGCATTTGGGCCAGTGCCTGAGACTTCAACAGCCTGCTTACCACCCTCTCCAAATCGTGGTCAGACAGCCTGGAAGATCTCGAAGATCGGCTCCGATGGCTCCGCTCCGACAAAAGAGGAGACCCCGGAGCCGAGTGAATACTCAGTATCGAAGGGGACCGGGATCTCTTACGGGCCGGAGCCATCGGAGCCGAAGTCCCTTGAACCCCAGATGGAGCCGAGGATCTCTCGGCCCGGATGCGGGATAAAGTGTCGGCCCCAGCCGGAGCCGACAAGGCAACAGTAGTCAGGGTATCGGAGCCGGCCGGCACCGAACCCACTACTCTAGCAGAAGAAGCATCGGCTCCAGCCGGAGCCGATATCGGCTCCGACGGAGCCGGAGCCACCGGAGGAGGCTTGGACACTGTAGCCTGAGCCTTCAGTGGCTTAAGAGGTTTTCCTGCCCCTTGCTTAGGAGGAGAACCTTCAGGTTTTAACAAACCTCAGAGGATCAGTTTGTTCCTCCTTTCCTGCAGGACTCTCTGGCTAAAGGCATGACACAACGCACAGGAGTCCTGCAGGTGCAAAGGCCCCAGGCAATACACACAAGAAGTGTGACCGTCTGTCAGGGACATTTTCTGACAGCACTGGTCACACTTCTTGAAGCCTGAGACCTTGCCTTCCCTAGACATCCTAAAAGGATATACACAAACAGTCCCCACAAACACACAACTTAATCCCTACACAGACACACAGGAAGGGAATAACTTGGGGAACTAGGCCTGACTAAAACTTTAACTGAAAAAACTATTTTAAAGTTTAAAAAGGAAGGGAATAGGGTGGGCTGTACTAAATACAGGCTAACCTGACACTGAAGGGAAATTAAACCCCTAACTAAACTTTTTTTTCTTCTTTAACAAGAAAAACTTACCTCAGCTGGCAAAGGAGACCTCTTTCGCTAAGCGGCAAACGAGATCTGGGGTAGTTCCGCCTTGCATCATGGGATATAGGGTTGCCTCGAGCTGGTAAAAGGAGTTCTTGAGCTAAAGCTAGTGCCGAGTCGGAGCCGAGGATCGGCTCCAAACCCATCCAGCAAGAATGAAGGCGAGATTGACAACTTAACATCCTTGGGCTACAGGTGGACAGTAGTCTCTCCTTTGATAATCACATTGCCACAGTAGTCAGGAAATCCTTCTATGTGGCACACCTCATCACAAAAGGTTTCTCATCCAGGAAAAAAGAGGTAATTGTTCCCATCTACTCATCACTCATTAAACCCACTACAGAGTACAATGCCCCTTTTGATATGAACCTCACAAGACATCTACAACAACTGGAAGGTCACAGAAATACCTCACAAAAAGGATTAACGGCCTCAAACAGATGCCCTACGCAGACCGTCTCAAAAAACTCCAGTTTTACTCTGTTGCATATCGCCTACTCAGAGGCGATCTCTGCCTAACACACAAAGCTATGTCAAACCCAGAGCT
The DNA here is from genome assembly GCF_019279795.1 of Protopterus annectens. NCBI lineage: Eukaryota > Metazoa > Chordata > Ceratodontiformes > Protopteridae > Protopterus > Protopterus annectens. The sequence continues at coordinate 138,162,046 of NC_056735.1, forward strand.
GTTGGACATGCTCGACTTAAAGAAATCCCAATCCCTCCAAGCTACACGCTCTAGGGACCTAAACCTTGTCACCACAATAAACAGAACATGCTGAAGGGATAGAATCCTGTCCCACAGACTTCCCATACTTTGGAACAAACTACCTACCTACATAAAACAAAGCTCCTCATTGGCACTCTTCAAGAAAAATCTTGATGACTGGATGGGAAATAGGAAATTCACCCCAGGGATCACTTCTGTGGCTCTGCTTGACAGGGGCACAGGAAAATAATTTTCTTGGGTGGCGAAAGCCAGGGTACCTTTTGGCTAGGCTTATATAGGCCCTAGGACTAATAGCCTAGTACCTACCTATGAACACACATATATATCAACATAGGTAGGTATTAGGCTATCGGCCCAAGGGCCTAAGTAAGCCTAACCAACAAAGTTCCTTGGCTTACGCCAACCCAAGAAAGTTAATTTCCTGTGCCCCTGTCGAGCAGAGCCACAGAAGTGATCCCCGGGGTGTATTTCCTATTTCCCTTCCACTCATCAAGATTTTTCTTGAAGAGTGTTAATGAGGAACTTTGCTTGACATACATGGGTAGCTTGTTCCAGAGTATGGGAAGTCTCTGGGACAGGAATCTATCTATCCATCCAGCAAGTCCTTGTTTATTGTGGTGACAAGGTTTAGGTCCCTAGAGTGTGTAGCTCGGAGGGATTGGGATTTCTTTAGGTGTAGCATGTCCAACAACTCTGGGTTTGACATAGCTTTATATGTTAGGCAGAGATCACCTCGGAGTAGGCGATATGCTACAGAGTAAAGCTGGAGTCTTTTGAGACGATCAGTTTAGGGCATCTGTTTCGGGACAGTAATTCTCCTTGTGAGGTACTTCTGTGGCCTTTCCAGCTGCTGCAGATGTCTTGTGAGGTACATTCCAAAAGGGGCACTGTACTCTATAATGGGTCTAATGAGTGTTAAGTAGAGAGGAACAATTACCTCTTTTTTTTCCTAGATGAGAACCCTTTTGTGATGAGGTGTGCTATGTAGAAGGATTTCCTGACTACTGTGACAATGTGATTATCAAAGGAGAGACTACTGTCCACCTGGGTCCCAATGTCTCATCACACATTCAGTGTTAAGAAGACTGCTGCCTATGTGGTAGTTCATGGGTACAGAGTTTTTACCAAAGGGGATAACACTGCCCTTTTTGGCACTGAGCTTGAGGCCATGGCACAGACACCAGGCATCTGTCTCAGTAAGGCCCTTCTGTAGGATGTCCACATCATTTGGGGACTTGACTATAGCTCCTAGTTTGCAGTCATCTGCGAACTTTGTTAGCCAGAGGCCTTCTGTGTAAGCCTGTACTTCAGAGAAGTAGATAAACAGGACACACACATATCTATATATCTATATCTATACACACGCATATATATATATATATATATATATGTCTACACACACATCTATATATCTATAGCTATAGCTATATATCTATATAGACACACACACACACACACATATATATATATATATATATATATATATAGATCCCTATCAGATCACCGAAGTTTCAAAACTCTGAAGACCATATGGCCAAGACCATATTTCCGAAGTTTTTAAACTCAGAAACAAAAATAAAACACAAGAAAATAAAACAACTGACCTGTATATTTTTGCAGGGGGGCAAGCCCCCCTGCACCCCCTGCTACTTAAACATACCAACTCAGAGATCGCACTACAGTGAGGAAACCGGTAAATCCCAGGTTCCACACTATACGATCCAAATACTAAGTGTTAGGCATTTCAAATCTTCCGAGATATCTCTCAGCGATATGGTCTTCGGAGTTTTGAAACTTCAGTGATCTGATAGGGAACCATATACACACACACTTATGTATGTATGTGTATATATATATATATATATATATATATATATATATATATATATATATCTATATAGAAACACACGTGCCCTGTAGGAAGGTAGCTGGACTAAAGAAGCTGAACCACGACAAAGTAAAATCTTCTTTTTTAATACAAAATGGTGAGCACTTTCGCAATGGTAACCATTGCTTCATCAGATAGTTCATTCAAACAGCAACAGCACTTAAATACTTTAATTCATTACTAAAACAACCATTCCTACCACTCAGTTAATTCAGCACTCAGCAATCAGTTAATTACTATGGTTACGTTTTACCCTTAGATAATTGCTGAAGTCAGAAAAACTCCGTTTAAAAACCACATGCACAAAATGTAAAGACAAGAACATGTGGATAAATATAAAAATACATAAAAATTCAATGAATAAATACATATACTCATGTTCCCCATTTAGTAACTACTTATGTGCGTGGTATATAAGCATAAAAATATATATAAAAGTATAAGCAGTACACACTCAACAACTTAATACATATACTTTGCCTAATAAAGGCACATGTTGTCCACCTAGTAAATACATATGCTTTAATACATACATCTCAACAAATTATTGTCTTTAGTGATATCTATGCTAGAAGCAGCTCAAGAAATACTGTCATATTGACCCAAAGCCCTGTGTAAAACCTGAAACAAAAATATATGATCATTCCCTTTATCCAATGTATGCTTAGCCAAAGCACTATACAGTTGCCCTTTTCGAGTGCAGTAAAGGTGATCCCTTATCCATTCCCTAAGGTGACGGTTAGTTTTGCCAACATAGAAATGGAAACATGTTGTGCAGTGAGCTACATACACTACATTCTTAGTATTGCAGAATTCCTTAGCTTCCACAGACACCCTGTTTCAGGGTGCATAAAAAACCTTGATTCATCTATATAAATGCATTTACACATTCAGTACGTCAGCAATAGGATGGAGGACATAGTCAATACTACTGAAAATATGGAAGTAAAATGGATTTTGCGTTTAGGAGCACACAGAGGTTTGGGTTTGAATGATAATGTTCCATGGAAGCCAGTGCTAAAATCTAGAAGGTTACAATAAAATAAAAAATAGTAATACTACTTTAACAAGAGAAGAACTACATAAATACATGCAAGCACATGTGAACCCTTTTGGGTAGGTAGTATGTGGAAATAAAATTTGTAATCCTGGGACACTATGTTGAGAACCTATTGGTCGTTGGTGATAGAGGCCCAGTTTTTGGCATGGGAGGAGAGTATTCCTCCTAGGGGCACACGCAGGTGGGTAGAGGTAAGGGGTGGAGGTGTAAAGTCATTTTGAGTTCTTTTCATAAGGGGGTGGCTTAGCACTCACTGTTTTTGAAGTGGAGGAACTCCACTACTTAGATCTCTGCATTCCCTGGGAGTTGCTGTCTGGGGGTTCTGCTTCCCCTAGGTCTTGTCTAAGCTGGTTTTGATGGGGCCGGAAAGGACCAGTGGTTGGCGGGGCAATGCCTATTGAACCTCGGAGGCTGGACCTGCGAGAAGTCTTTAAGTGTTTGTATAGATTTAGCTTTTTCTTTCATCATTTTTAAGACCTCTTCTGCCTTGGTGCCAAACAAATTGTCTTTATAGTCAAATAGTTTTGATTTGACATGGTCTGGCAAGGTCTGTTCCTTAAGCCGAGCATGTCTTCTAAGTACAGAACCTGTGACTGCTACCCTGCAGGATGCTTCTAGGGCGTTAAAGCCACATTGCAAGGTGTGTCTAGTAACTTGGCTTGCAGAATGCATAAGCTCCTGTAATTCTTTATTTTCTGCACAAGCCGGAAAGGTAGATAATTTTTGTTTAGGAGTTCCATAGTATTTTGCTGGTATTTCAGCATGTGGAACTGACAATTTAGTGCTCTAATGGTAGAGTTGCAGAGGTATATACTTTTTTACTCCATCTGTCTAAAGCTTGGGAATCCCTGTCCGAGGGGGTGGGATTCTTAGTTGTGGTTGCTTTTATTCCTTTAAGTCCTTGGGAGATTACCTCTGGGTCAGCAGTAGGATTCTTGAAAAGAAATTTGTGAGTCAGGGACTCTGTAATACCTGTCAGGCTTCTGGGGAGCAGGAGGAAGGGTGTCAGGAGTAAAACTGGATTCCATAAAAACATCATCCACAATATCCAGGACAGCAGGAATGGCTAAAGGTCTGTGCTGTGGTAAATCTAAGAATTTCCTTAGTCTCTTTTTGGACTGAGGATAGTCCTGACACTCCCATTGGAAATGCTCCCTTAAGTATGTAGGGTTTCACCAAATGAAAAATCCTCTGGAGGAGAGGCAGAAGGAATGGATTCCTCTGCATATGAATCCTCATAAGCAGACAATGGTAGCATGTCTTCATATTCGTTAACCTCAGAGTCATCTGACTCCTGGACAGATAAAACTGCTGAGGACAAGTCTCTTTTTCCTTTGGAAGGGGTAGACTTGGCTTCCCCTAATGAGCAAGATAAGTTCTTCCACCATTTTAAGTACTTGAGATTGAGGCATGGAAGCAGGTGCTTGAGCTTGGGTCGTCATTTTTTTAGGCATAGTTCATAACTTGGGCCTTAGAAACTCGTTAGTTTTAGAAAGAACTGAAGGTGCGAAAGAAGTTGTCGGTTTGTGTCGAGAATTGGTAATGCGAAGAACTTCCTCGGAAGCCGGTGCCTGCTCAGCGGCCCCGGACCTATCCAAGGTAAGCACATCCACAAGATCCATAGTCAAAGAAGAATCTCATGGAATACCAGATTCCAAATGGATCTCAGTAGTGGTTTGCGAAACCACAAAAGCATTCTGCCGTTGAACAAACACAAAACTGACAGCGAGGGACGTGGTGGTCTGTGCCTAAACAGGTGACACAGTAAGAATGGAAATCTCGGTGTGGCATTTGCTTTCCACAGGCGAGACAACTTTTTCTGACATCGTTTAGAGCATGAAAAAAGGATCCCCAATGGGGTACTTAGCTTTAGAAGACTTCAACTTCAATTCGGAAATGAAAACTCAGCAGCCGACCGGCACTCATGCAAACTGCTTCTGCTTTGAGCTCCACGGCAAGAAAGACTGATGTAATGGTGTCGGCTGCCTGATTTTATACCACTGATGACCTGTCAGTCCTGGAGCGACAGCAACTGACGCAGAAATACTAAGCCTCTGGTATTCGGGCCGACTGAGGGTTACCCCTGGCAGGATAACCCAAGTGTGATGACTGCATCAGTGAAACATGAAGAACATCTTGATTCCAGGCTTGACTTTTATTTCTGCTTATTAATAGCACTTTAAAAAATTATTTTCAATAATGAAACCCTAATAACATCCTTCTTCTTAGGAGTATGTGACCGTAATAATGATGAAGATAAAAATGAAATACTTGGAAGTAGAATGTAACCAATGGATATTCATAGCATATGGTCTTTTAATTGGAGAACAGTAGCTGTCAGGGAATTTAGTATAAATAGTGTCCTGGCTTCAACAAGTAGCCAGTTATCACTTTAAAATGGTCTTACACTGGTGCTTTTTGTTATGGGTTAAATGCATATATCACAATATTTCGCTTATTTTGGTTTGTAATTTTGCTGTAGTCTGTGTGTATTTCAGAGTACAAACAAGAAATGTGTATTCCAATCTGGGAAGCAAGATAGTTTATGGCAATGGAGTGCCTACCTTCTGTGGTTAGCAATACATAATTATGTTTTAAATAGTTTATCACTTCAACTGCTTGCTGTTTTGGTATATTTACAGAAATACAACGTTGAGTAAAGCATACCAAGGTATTTTTTCCTCTGCTGTACTTAGGAGTTTTATATTGTCCCTCGGGATCCTTCATTATTAATTTTTGCACTGTGGCTAATCTTTGGCTTTTATTTTATATCACAGTGATTGTTTTGGCGTTACCAGTGATTACAAATAACATAGTTCCACTGTGAGCAAAAATATATTGTAGTTGCCTACTTAGGGAAGTGTATGACTTATGAGCCTTCACGATTACAGTATCATCTGTAGTTGATGCTAAGATGGTCACAGGGGCAAATAATTAATAAAAATGGAATATAACAATTGGCCTAGGACTGATTTCAGGGGTATGCATAGGAACATACTAGCAAAGCGATCATAGGCACCATAAGATCCCTAGCCATATATACCTTTAAGAAGACAACTTAAAAGTTCTTGTACTCTTTTCAGGCACTTAACAGAGTTCACCTTCCAAACTGAGCAGGGCTGTACATGATAACCCTGGTGTAAATTAGTGTCTACCCATCCAGTTATCAAGACTAGCCTTAAAGGTAGCCAAAGCAGTACTTTGGTTGACATATAGTGATAATCAAGCTATAGTGGCAAATTATTCCATAGGCTAAGAATACGTTCAGTTAGAAATCTCTCTCTCCAGTGAATCTGGTTTATTTGTTGGTATAGATTTAAGTCCCTGTTGTGGAAGTTTGCAGAACCGCTGGTTTTACTGGGAAATATGAGGTCAAATAGGACCAGGTCTTTCATAGCTCAAAAAGTGAAACAGGTCACGTCACAGCAATCTGTAAGCTGTTGAGTATAAGGAGAGTTGCACTAAGTTATCAGGGTAGTTGAACGATTTAAGACCTTTACATTTTGTTTGGTTAGAAATCTTTGGTGCCTTTCCAGTTGAGCAATATGCTTGGATTTGTACATAACACAGGGGGTAATGTATTCCATGATGGGTCTGATAAAGGAAGAGTACATTACAATGACTTTTTTGGATACTAAAGATATTCCCTTCGAAACTTGACTGGGCCTGATAGAAGAACTTCTTGATGGTGGTGGAAATAAGATGACTGAATAAGATAAAGCTATCCATATTAAGTACATAGATCACTCATGACTGCATCTGTTTGAAGAGGAGTACTTATTTATAGCATAAGAGGTGAGAGCAACCTTTCTGCCAAATGCTACTACACCGCACTTTTTCACTTAGTTTGCAACTGTTTTTGACAGACCATATATGCACATATTCCAGCACAGTGTTTTGTATTAGTGGATGAATGGAGAACAGTGTCCAGTTCGCAGTAATCCAAGCTGGGATACTGGCTTGGATGTCTGCAAAACAAATGCCAAATAAGAGAGGGTCCAGAACTGATCCCTGTGGCACCCCAATAATTGCAACTTTACATTCAGACTGAAACCAGCAACTTTCACAACTTGGAGTCTTGTTGTTTAAACAATCTGCAATCCAGTGGACAATGTATGGGTTTACATTAAGCTTTTCCAATTTTTCACTAATACTAGCTTGGGAGGTACTGTCAAAAGCTTAGTCAGGTCAACACAAGCACAGAATGACCACTGTCCACAGACCCTGTAACCTTTTCAAAGAAGGTTACCAGATTCAGCAGACAGAAATAATAGTTGTATAAAACCTTACCATAACCACAGATGTCTTTCTCTTCTATATGCTGCAGTGTTCATAACATGGAGTCCATCACCAGCTGACTCATACATATGTCCAGTATACAAAAGTCTAAAGCTACTGTGAGGCACGTTCAGCATCGCACATCAGCAAACGTACGTCGGCCACAAAGAGATGTTGGATATAAAGCAGACATCAGCATGCATCAATCTCAGAGCTAAATGTTGCATTAAGCACCCGCCTGATATTAGATGAGGAAAACATTCCAGTAGATGCCAGGGGGGGAAGGGGGGGGGAGTAATATTGCAGCATATAGAAGAGAAGAACATCTATGGTTATGGTAAGATTTTATACAACTATTCTATGTCCTTCTGTTCATATGTTACAGTATTCATAACATGAGGGAGAGTACCAAAGCTCATGTAGAGGAAGAATTGGGTGGGGGAGCAGAAGCATTCTCCACAAAGCCATGCAAAATAGCTCTGGCAAAACCAGCCCTGGACGTGGAAATGACATTTAAGTTCACAGTGTTTAGTGAAGGTATAAAAAGAAGACCAGGCAGCTGCCTCCAGGATGGAGCAAGTGTCTAACTCTTTAAAGAAAGCTCCAGAGGAAGACACTCAAGTGGAATGCGCCCTAACAGGAGAGGAGAGATTCTTTCCATTGGCTACACAACAGAAAGAAACAGCTTTTGAAATCCAAGAGGAGATAGTTTGCTTGGAAACAGGTCGACCCAGGGCCCTTGAGTGAAGAGAAACAAGCACGCGTTCAGACTTACAGATAGGTTTTGTTCAAATAGTATCTGAGTTGCTTCTTATGCACATCTCAAGTGTGCAGAACTTTCTCACTGGAGGAATGGGGAGAAGGGAAAAAGGTTGGACAGTTGATCGACTGATTGAGAGACAACTCATTAACTACCTTAGGCATAAATGAGGGATTAGTGCATAAAGAGACACTATCCCTACGGAAGACTGAAGACAGAGGAAGACATCAGAGCCTGTAATTGAGATACCCTTCTGGCAAAAGTAATGGTAATGAGAACAGTTTTCCAGGTTCAATGTTGCAGAGAAGAGGAACTTGCTGGCTCAAAGGGGGCCAAGGAAAGTTTCTCTAGCACAAAATTGAGATCCCAAGGGGGAGGAACTGATTTCCTTGGTGGCCTGATGTGAAGGACGCTTTTTCAGAAGAGTTTAAACTTGCAACCAGGAAGCTAAAGACAGAGAAATAAGCAGACATGCAGAGAAAACAGAAAGATGGGCTTTAACTGAGGAGCAAGACAGCCCACTCAATCAATTCACACAGATAGGACAAAATCACTGGGACATCCATGAACAGTGGTTGTAAATCCTTTTTGAGACATCAGCTGGAAAACCTTCTCCATTTTGGAAACATAGGATTTCCCCGTGGATTTTCTGGCCTCCTGCACAACTTAAAGCAAGTCTCAGAAAAAAGGTGTCTGAAGGGAATCAAAACCCTATCACCCACAAAGTCAGATTTAGAGTTGACATCCATGGATGTACTGGAATTCCCTTGTCCTGTGTGAGTAGATCCATTCTGTGGGATAATTTCTGGTGACTGCCTTTGGCTAAATGCAGGAAGAGGGGGAACCAATGCTATCTTTACCAAAAGGGGGTCACCAGCAAGATTTTTAGTTGCTCCTGATGGATTGTCAGCAGCACCTTTTGGAGAAGTGGGAAGGGGGGATGTATTCAGAAAAGTACAGTTGTGTACACTTACCATAAATGTAGATGTTCGAGTGTATTCACTGTTGCAGTCATTACATTTGGGTAATCTGCCGGCAGGTTGCCCTCAGTCGGCCTGATTAACAAAGTCTTGGGTCCTGCATCGGTTGCTGTCCCTTATTCCATGACGTCAGGTCGTCAGGGGTATAAAACATGCAGCCAACACCATTACATCAGTTTTTCTTGCCACAGATGTCAGGTGCTCCCCTAATAGGGAGAAAAATAAAATTAAAAACACAAAAATATACCTCCAACCAAAAGCAAATACTCCAAAAAGGCTTTTAAGCTTAGTAAAAGAAAGTTGAGATATAGTACGAGAAAAACGGGGGGCTGAAGGGAGGGTCACCAGGACAGCAACAGTGAATACACTCTAACATCTACATTTATGGTAAGTGTACACAACTGTACTATGTTCTTCGTGTTTCACTGTTGCAGTCATTACATTTGGGTAGATTCCCAAAGCTATGGTTGGCAGGATGGAGTTATACAGCATTAGGAGCAGCTATAAGGCTCTGCAAGACAGCAGTGGCAAAGCCAGCTCTGGATTTAGGAAAATTGGTAAATGATAATGTTTGGTGAAAGTATGAACTGAACTCCAGGTAGCAACTTCTACAATATCTCTGGTAGGAACACCTCTGAGAAAGGCTGCTGAAGTAGATGTAGCCCTGGTGGAATGAGACCTGATCTCCTGGGGGATAGGTTTTCCATGGTGCTTATAGCAGAAATGAATGCAATGGCTTATCCATTTAGAGATGGTTTGTTTGAAATAGCCTTTCCCTCTGCCCCTGCAGCAAATGCTACCAGCAGTTGTTCAGATTTTCTTCGAGGTTTAGTCCTGTCCAAGTAGGATCCAAGTTGTCTGTGCACATCCAATGAATGCAGAATCCATTCCCCTTTGTTGTAGATTGGGAAAGAAAGTTGGCAAATGAATGGACTGATTAGGAGCCACACTGGATACCACCTTGGGCATGAAGGACAGATTGGTCCTGAGTGACACCCTATCCGCATGAAAGATGATGAAAGGCTCCAGTGCTATAAGGGCCTGTAACTCAGATATCCTTCTTGCTGAAGTGATTGCTAGAAGGAACGCTATTTTCCAGGAAAGAAATTTTAAGTCTGCAGTAGCAGCTGGCTCGAAAGGAGGTAGAGTGAGTTTTTCCAATACAAAATTAAGGTCCCAGCCAGGGGTTGGAGCTCTCCTGGGTGGTCTCAAGTTTTTGGCCCCTCTAAGGTACTGCTTGAGCAGAGGATGAGAGAAGAGGAGAGGTTATGTGTTATAATGAGCTGAAAAGGCTGAGGCATGGATTTTAATGGAGGAAAAGGACAGGCCCTTGTGAAACATCTCAGTTAAGTATTGTAAAATCTGAGGTAAGTTGGGCGCTGCTGTGCTCATCTCTCGAGATTGATTCCAAGCACAGAATCTTTTCCATTTGTCAGCATAAGATTTTCTAGTACTAGGTCTTCTCGCCTCCAAGATGACATCCATCACAGGTTTGCTGAGGGATGCTAAGAGTGAATTTAAGTGATTAGCCAGGCTGCAAGGTTCAATGTTGGGAGCTGAGGGTGCAGAATTTGGTTCTCCTGCTGAGACAGTAAGGAAGGTGTCTGAGGCAGGTTCCATGGAGAAGTTTGTGACGCACTACGCAGGAGTGGGTACCAGTGTTGGCGTGGACAGTCTGGAGCAATCAAAATCATTCGTGGTTTGTCCTGCTTGACTTTTAGCAGAACTTTAGAGAGCAGAGGCAGAGGGGGAAAGGCGTAGACTAATAGGTTTTTTCAGCTGAATGACAGAGCATCCACTTTCCAGGGTTTGTTGTGAGGAGTCCTTGTGCAAAATGTGTCCAACTGGTAGTTGTGGGGGGAGGCAAATAGTTCTATGTCTGGGCTCCCCCATTTGCATATCAACATGTTGAAAATTCGTGGTTCCAGTTTCCACTCGTGTGGGTCCATGAGATTTCAGCTTAGTCCGTCTGCCAGTGGATTCATTTTTCTGGCAGGAAATGAGATTGTAGTTGCACTTGGTAGCTCAAGGCCATGTTCCACAATGCCATGGCTAGTCTGCAGAGGGGATAAGAATGTGTACCCCCCTGCTTGTTTATGTACCACATAACTGTGGTGTTGTCCATCTTTACCATTAGTTGTCCTGGATGAATGTAGTCCTTGAAGGATGTCAGAGCATTCTGTACAGCTAACATTTCTGATTGATATGTAGATGCATTTGATTTGGGTTCCTTTTGCCCTGAATGCACTTCCCTGCCAAGTGAGCCCCCCATGCATTGTCTGATGCGTCTACCGTTAGGGTTTGGGCGGCAGGGGATAGTGTGAATTGTAGTCCTTTGTTTTGGTGGCAGGCCTCTGCCCACCATAGAAACTCCCAGCGTATGCAAGGTATGACAGAAATCACTGTTTCCAGGCTGTGACAATGTTGACTCCATAGACTTTTTAAGTACCACTGAAGTTTCCTTATATGCAGTCTTGCATATGGAATTGGAAGAATGCAGGAGGCCATGAACCCCTAGGCTTGCAGTATTTGCCTTGTAGACAGCATGGTTTTTGTGGCCACTTGTTTGAAGTAAGTTACCAAATGAATTTGTTTTTCTGGCGTGAGGAAAGCCGTCTGGGCAGTTGTATTCAAGTTTGCACCCAGGAATGTAATTTGTTGAGAGGGTAGCAGTTGTGATTTCTTTTTGTTTATGGTGTACCCTAGACAAGTTAGAACTCTTTTTACAAACGCCAGATGATTTATAAGCATGGCCTGGTTTTCTGCCTGAATTAAACAATCGTCCAGGTATGGATATATTGGAATATTTCTTTGCCTGCAAAATGCAATTACTGGAGCCAGGCACTTTGTGAATACCCTGGGTGCAGTAGACAAGCCAAAGGGCAATGCAGAGAACTGATAATGCAAGTAGCCTGCTTTGAAGCATAGGTATCTTCTGCAAGATTCCCTAATTGGGATATGCAGGTAATCCTCTTTTAAATCTAGAGTTGCCAGCCAGGCATCCTTGCCTAGCATAGGAAGTAATTGGTGAAGAGTCAGTATCTTGAAATTTGGAATGTCCAGAAAGGTGTTTAGAGTAGACAGGTCCAGAATTGGACACCATGAATTGTCTTTTCTAGGTACCAGGAAAAGCCTGGAATAGAAGCCTTGTCCCTTTTCCTCTTCTAGTACCAGTTGAATATCCCCCAAGTTTAAGAGGGAAAGTACTTGTTTCCGAGCCTCTGCCTACTGATTTGGGGGCAGGTCTGGCCACCCGTTTGGTGTTGGTAACGTGTGGAAATGAAATCTGTATCCCTGGGACACTTTTCAAAACCCATTTGTCCTGGGTTACAAGTTCCCAGTTTTTTGCATGAAGAGTAATCTTTCCCCCCAAAGGGGCGACTAAAAGGTAAGTGCTTGGTAATTTTCAAGGAAGGTCATTGAGACTGTTTACCATAGGGAGGTGTCTTATTTCCAGATTAGGAAGTGGAGCCCCCCCCCCCCCCCCCATTGCTTAGTTCTGAGAGTCCCTTGGGGACTGAAACTTGGTACTTTTGGTGTGTCTGGGTTTGGTTTGAGAGGGTCTGGAAGGAACTGGAAAGGACCAATTCTTAGTATGCCAGTGCCTACTAAATCTTGGAGGTTGCACTTGTAAGACATCTTTCACAGTTTGCATAGATTTACCTTTATCTTCCATCTTTTTTAGAACTTCTTCAGCCTTCTTGCCAAACAGACAGTCCTGATTTAAAGGAGCATCCAACAACTTTGCTTTAACATGATCAGGCAGAGATTGCTCCTTAAGCCAAGCATGCCTTCTAAGCACAGACCCAGTAACAACAGCCCAAGAGGCCTCTGAAGAATCAAAACCACATTGCAAAGTATGTTTTGCAACTTGTTCAGCTGAATGCAGTAAATCCTGTAAATCTTTATTTTCCCCAGCCAGAAATCAACATCATTTTCTGTTTGAGCAGCCCCGTAATATGCTGCTGATATTTTAGCATATGAAATTGGCAGTTTAAAGCCCTGACTGCTAAGGTAGCCGAAGTATAAACCTTTTTACCCCATATATCCAGTGCCCTGGAGTCTCTATCAGAAGGAGTAGGGTTTTTAGCCCTTGGGCCCTTGAGAAATGGTTTCTGGGTCTGCAACAGGATTTTTGAAAAGAAACTTGTGGGACACAGGAACCCTGTAGTATCGGTCAGGTTTACTAGGAGCCGGAGGCAGGGAATCAGGGGCCATACTGGATTCCGAAAACACATCAACAATGTCTAGCACAGGAGATATAGCCAAAGGCCTATGCTGGGGTAGAAGAAGGAAATCCCTAAGCCTTTTTTTAGATTCAGAAAATTCCTGACTTTCACAGTGGAAATGCTCCCGTAAAGTATTTAAAGTTTCCCTAAAAGAAAAGTCCTTGGGGGGGAAGCAGAGGGAATGGAATCCTCTGCATCAGAATCCTCATAAGTGGGAATGGACCAATCCAGGTCATTGGAAGAATTAGAAGAAACAGAGTCCTGATCAGCAGAATCATAGTCAAGCTCATCATAGGCCTCTTAGAAAGGGGGGGGGGTTGACTTCCCCCCGATTAGAGTAATAAGATCTTCAGCCATTCTGATCATTTGTTTTTTAGGCATAGGGGCCTAAACATGTAGCCTAGGCGTCAGTTTTTTAGAAACAGATTGAGATTTAGGCCTCAGAATAGAAGGTGGAGTCGGTTTAATATGCAAGTTGGTAGGCCTGAATGCACCCTCAGAAGCCAGTGCCTGCACAGCAGCTCCAGACCCATCCAAGGTAGAGACATCCGCGGGTTCCATAGGTGAAGAGTCTCGTGGCATACTGGACTCTGAATGGGTCGCAGTAGAGGCCTTTGAGTCAGAAGTAGCGGGTAACTGGGGCTGCGAAAGTGCCTCACTGAGTACTGGTGAACTGGCGACTGGCTTAGGAGAAGCATCGTAGGCACTTTTGGACCTCAATGACCTGTCTCTGTCTTTTTCTTTGCATTTTATCGGTATTCCGGTAGTCGTATTGCTAACCGATGTCATTTCTGGATAATTAAACCAAGAACCGAAATATTTAGAGGCAAAAATGTACCGATGACGGATAATGTGCTGATTAAATAAAGCACAAAACCGAAAGCAAGGTACGTCGTGGTCAGGGCCTAGGCAAGGAATGCAGTACAAATGAAAATCTTTATGAGGTATTTGCTTCCCACAAGTAATGCAATTATTAACTTTTACTGACATCGGTAAGGAGCAAGAAAAAGTTTCCCCAATGGGGTACTTGGCTTTAGTTTGAAGACTTTGGTTCTGAAACACAAAAATGAAAATTTCAGGAGTCGGCCGACCGGCACTTGCGAACTGCTTCTGCTTCGGGTACCGTACGGCATGAAAGACTGGTGTAATGGCATCGGCTGCATGTTTTATACCCCTGATGACCTGACGTCATGGAAGAAGGGACAACAACCGACGCAGGACTCAAGACTTTGTTAATCACGCCGACTGAGGGCAACCTGCCAGCAGATTACCCAACTGTAATGACTGCAACAGTGAAACACGAAGATCATCATCCCTTTCCAAGAGAAAGATAGAGCGTCCACCTTCCATGCCAAGGAATGTGGGACCCTGGCACAAAATGTGGGAAGCTCTCTGTTCATGGGGAGGCAGAGAGATCTATATGAGGTACACGTCATAGATGGATCATGTCCAGAAACACATCCCTGTGTAACATCCATTCATGAGATTGAGTTATTTGCTAAGTGTGTCTGCCACAACATTCTGAGTCGAGGGAATACAGACAGCCTGAAGGGAGAGCTGACTCTGCAAAGCTAACTCCCAGGCCTGTAAACCAATCTGCACAAGAGGAACGACTTTGTCCCTCCCCATTTCTTGACATCCCAGAGGACTCTGGTATTGTCTGTGAACCCCCTTAGGACCCCTGGAGAAAGAATAGGCTTGAAGATTTGGAGAGAAAATCAAGGCCCTCATCTCCTTTATACTGATGTGCTTCCTTGTTTGGCCTGCAGACCAGACATCTCTGACCTTCCAGGATTCCAGTGCTGCTCCCCATCCTATGTCTGAAGCATCCATGTACAGCTCCTGAGTGGGGAGAGGTGGCTATAAAAGAAGACCTGGGTCTCTTGCAACTTGAAGTATCCACCAGTTTAACTCCCTTTTCAAGCAAGGTAGGTGTGGGTTAAAGTCCAGAGGATGAGTGTTGCATCCAAAGTGTCCTCAAGAACCACTGGAATTTTCTCATGTGTAACTTGACTAAAGGGAGCATGGGGATCGTGGAGGCCATGAACCCCAAGAGGTGTAGAAACTCCCTGGCAGTCAGGGATTGGAGGAGCAATAGGTCCTGGAAATAGGAAGTTAGGGACATGACCTTTTCTGGAGGTAAAGAGGCTAGCATCCTCTCTACTTGAATCCTGCAGACCAGGAAAATGTGGTCTTATGAAAGGCTCAGGGCAGATTTCTGATAGTTGATCATGAACCCTAGACTCTCCAGGAGAGATACCATGAAGGAGAGATTCTCCTCAAGGGTGGCCGGAGATGGGACCTGGAGGATTAGGTCATCTATATTAGGAAAAATCTGTATGCCATGTAGTCTGCAGTAGGCTATGACAGGAGCTAAGCATTTTACGAAGACCCTCGGTGTCGTAAACAGTCCAAATGGCAAAGTACAGAACTGAAAATGTGAGGAAGCAATAAAAAAGCAAAGAAATTTCCAGAACCAAAAGTGAATGGGGATATGAAGGTAGACATCTTTGATGTCTAATGATACCATAAAAGCCTAGGGAAGAATGAGAGGAAGAAGGGGTGGGTAATGTTAGCATACGAAAGGTGGGAACTTTCAGAAAGGTATTCAGATGGGAAAGACAGTACAGTTGTGTACACTTACCATAAATGTAGATGTTCGAGTGTATTCACTGTTGCAGTCCTCACATTAGGGTTATCCCTGCCAGGGTAGTCCTCGGCCGGCCCGAATACCAGAGACTTAGTATTTCTGCATTGGTTGCTGTCGCTTGAGGACTGATGTCAGTTCGTCAGTAGTATAAAGTAAGGCAGCCGACACCATTACATCAGTTTTTCTTGCCCTAACCACCAGGAAGGTGTTTAGAATGGATAGATCGAGGATAGGGTACCAGGTGCCTTCTTTTCTGGGCACCAGAAAAAGTCTGGAGTAGAAACCTTGGCCTAACTGTTCTGCAGCAATGTGCTCTACTGCCCTCATAGAGAGCAGGGCATGGATTTGCTTTTGAGCCTCTGCCCACTGATTTGGTGGCAGATCTGGGAACCATTTTGGGGTTGGAAGGGTGTGGAAGGAAAACTTGTATCCCTGAGACACAATGTTCAGAACCCAGTGGTCCTTAGTAATGGTAGCCCAGGTGCTTGAGTGAAAGGAGAATTTTCCTCCTAGGGGTAAGTGATGGTGGGCAGAGGGAGGGGGTGGAGGAGGGGAGTCATTGTGAGTTCTTACCATAAGGGGGTGGCTTAGAACTCCCTGGTTTTGAAGTGGAGGTAGTAGACTCCTTAGATCTCTGCATTCCCTGGGGCTGCTGTCTGGGGGGGGGGGGTCTGCTTCCACGGGGCCTAGGCTGGGCTGGTTTACTGGGAGCAGGAAAGGACCAGTGTTTGGTGGGAGAATGCCTGCTGAACCTAGGGGGCTGGACCTGCAAGAAATCCTTAAATGTTTGCATAGATTTTGCTTTTTCTTCCATCTTTTTTAAGACATCTTCTGCCTTAGTGCCAAATAAGTTATCTTTGTGCAAGGGGCCATCCAACAATTTAGATTTGACATGGTCTGGCAGGGGCTGTTCCTTAAGCCATGTATGCCTTCTAATGACAGATCCAGTGACTGCTGCCCTGCAAGAAGCTTCTAGGGCATCAAAACCACAGGACAAGGTGTGTTTAGTTACTTGACTTGCAGAATGCATTAACTCTTGTAAATCATTAGATTCCGCCCAAGCAGGAAAGGAAGACATTTTTTGTTTAAGGAGTTCCAAGGTATGTTGCTGAAATTTCAGTATATGGAACTGACAATTTAGTGCCCTGATAGCAAGAGTAGCTAAGGTGTATACTTTTTTTTACCCCATCTGTCCAATGCTCGGGAATCCCTGTCTGGGGGGGGGGGTTCTTAGCAGAGGTCGCTTTAATCACTTTTGGCCCTTGAGAAATGACCTCAGGGTCAGCTGTAGGATTTTTAAAAATATATTTGTGTGAGTCAGGGACTCTGTAGTGCCTGTCTGTTTTTCTGGGAGCAGGAGAAAGGGTGTCAGGAGTCAAGCTGGATTCGAGGAAAATATACTCCACAACATCCAGGACTCTGGGGATGGCCAAGGTTCTGTGTTGTGGAACATCTAGGAATTCCCTGAGTCTCATTTTAGACTGAGGGTAGTCCTGACTCTCCCATTGGAAATGTTCCTTAAAGTATGCAGGGTTTCCCCAAAGGAAAAATCCTCTGGGGGAGAGGCTGAAGGAATGGAATCCTCTGCATCAGAATCCTCATAATTGGAGAGGGGTTGCATGTTTTCACACTCAGATGTATCAGATTCATCTGACTCCTGTTCAGACAAAACTACACTGGACAGATCTCTTCCTTTTGGAGGGGGTAGCCTGGCTTCCCCTGATCAGCATGAAAAGGTCTTCCACCATTTTAAGCATTTGAGACTGAGGCAAGGTAGCAGGCGCCTGAGTGGGTCGTCGGTTTCTTGGGTGTGGCTCATACCCTGGGCCTAAAAAAAAAGTTTTAGAAAGAACAACACAGTCGCGAAGGAAGAAGTTGGTTTGTGTTGAGACACAGTAGTGTGAAGAACTTCCTTGGAAGCCATTGCCTGCTCAGCAGCTCCGGACCCATCCAAGGTAGAGACGGCCGCAGGATCCTTAGTTGAAGAAGAATTTTGTAGCATTCTGGACTCCGAAAGGGATTCGGTAATAGCCTGAGAATCAACAGAAGCGGACATCAGGGGCTGCGAAAGCGCCTCACCGAGTACCGGAGAACTGATGACTTGCTTAACGGAAGTGTCGTTGGTAGGTTTGGACCTGCGCGGTCTGTCTATCTTTACATTTTTTCGGAAGATCTGCTGTCGGGTGGCTTACCGAAGCCATATTAGAATTCGAGGACTATAAGCGAAAATATCTGGCAACAACAAGGGCCCGATGACAGATAGTTCTGGCACTGGACAAAGCACAGAAGCAACAACGAGGGACGTCATGGTCTGGGCCTTAACAAGTGACGCAGTAAGAGTGGAAGTCTCGGTATGGTATTTGATTTCCACAGGAGAGACAATTATTAACTTTTTCTGACATCAGTTAGTGCAAGAAAAAAGAATCCCCAACGAGGTACTTAGCTTTAGAAGACTTCAACTACAATTTGGTAGATGAAAACTCAAGTAGCGGCCAAATGGCACTCGTGTGAACTCCTTCTTCAGGCTCCACAGCAAGAAAAACTGATGTAATGGCATTGGCTGCCTTACTTCATACTACTGACGACCTGATGTCAGTCTTCAAGCCCCAGCAACCGACGCAGAAATATTACGTCTGGTATTCGGGCCGGCCAAGGGCTACCCGGCAGGGATAACCCAAATGTGATGACTGCAACAGTCAGACACAAAGAACATCTAGAATGGGCCTCCAAGGGCCAACCTTCTTGGGAACCAGGAACATCCTGGAGTAAAATCCTTTTCCAACTTGGCAAGGTGGGACTTCCTGAACAGTGCCTTGAGAAAGCAGGCTGGATATGACCTGGGGGACATATTCCAATTGTTCTTTCAGAGGTTGTGGAATGCCCTGAAGGAGGGAAGTTTTCTCCATACCATGAAATATCCTTGTTTGAGTGATGGACAGGACCCAAAAGTCCTGGGTTATCTGATTCCAAGCAGGGAGAGAAAGAGAGGCGAAGAGACAAAGGAGTTAATGGTCCTGGAGGCAGGTAGTCACAGACTACCTAGCTTAGCCTGAAAGGGCCGTTTCTGGGTGGGAGTAGAACAGACAGATTTACATGAGAGTTGTTTCCTAGAATCTCTCTCATCTTTGGAAGATTATGGCCTGGCCAGTTTTCTGACAAAGGTGGGTTTGGCAGGACAATTCCTCTGAAACCCAGGGACAGGGGAAAACAAAGATATGTTTTAGATCTTGCAGCTCCTTGCCCTTTTCTTGTAAAGATTTAAATACTTCTGCAGCTGAGGTACCAAACAAGACCTTGTTGTCCAGAGGGGCATCCATGATCTTTGCTTTAATATCATCAGGCAAAGGTTAGAGCCTGAGCCATGAATACCTCCTCAAGACAGCCCCAGATGCAACTTCCCTTGCTGAGGCCCCCATGACATCATAACTGCACTTAATGGAGTGTCTGGTAACCTGGTCTGAGGAATTAAAAATAGAGGAGAACTTGGCCTTGGTGGCAGAATCAGGGAGCTAAGAAAGAAGCTTTCCTACATCTGATAAAAAGGTCAAGGATAATTTGGCCATATGAGTTTGATAACTAATTGCCTTGAAAGCCAGAGTAGCAGAGGTATACACCTTTTTTCCTAATCTCTCCATGACTTTGCTCTCCTTATCTGAGGGAAGCAAGGAGGTAGAAGGCAGAAATTTGGATGCCTTGTCTTCCAGAGACTGAAATGGTAGCAGGGTCTGCAATGGGGCATTTTAAGAGGAATCTGGAGTCCTCATGCACCTTATAAAATCTATCTGGATGCTTGGGGGCTGCAGGTGGGGAATCAGGGCACTTTGCAGCAGCTTCAAAGGCATCTAAAAAGGTTGGCAGAAAAGGGGGTATGGCAGATGGAGAGGGGGAATCCATCTGTAAGAGGTCATAGTACCTTTTTTTGGATGTCGGATATCTGGCAGCAGTCCCACTTGAAAAACTCTCTCATCCTCAGGATAGTTTCCCCAAATGAGATAGCCTCCCCAGGGGAATCCATGCCATCGGATTCTTCTTCTGGTGACGCATAACCCAAAGGGGAAGAAATTTGAGCTGAATAAGCCAAGGATTCATTTCCTAAAGATTCCTCCTCATCTGAGGAAACCTCCTCAGTGGTCTTCTTTAATGCGGTAGAGGGAGGAAAAGCAGAAGAATGGAAAGAGGGAGCTGAGATCTGTCGATAGGGCCATAAAGGCACTGAACAGGCCTTGCGAGAAGGCCTGCCAATCCAGTGTTTGTTACTGGGGA
The DNA here is from genome assembly GCF_019279795.1 of Protopterus annectens. Lineage (NCBI taxonomy): Eukaryota > Metazoa > Chordata > Ceratodontiformes > Protopteridae > Protopterus > Protopterus annectens. Next base: position 138,182,196 of record NC_056735.1, read on the forward strand.
GCAGGAACAACATGTTTAGTCTTGAACTTCTTTTTTGGAACCTCCACGTGGTGGAAGGTAGATGGGCCTGGCACACTCCAGCACTCCACAGTGTCGGTAGGAACATCCTCCAGCACAATGATCTGGGTGATACCACACAGGTCTTCAGTAATAACAAGCCGTGCCCCCCCCCAAGCCTGAGTCTGACTCCTGCGATTCCCTTACGGATGTGCTGGTAGGGTCCTTTATAGCCTCCACTGTAGTACCCATCAAAGGAACATCTACCAATTCTGGGATCACATCAGCCTCAGGAGAGACATCCAGATAAGAGGGAGCAGTAGGTACATCAGGTAGGTACATCAGGCCGTGGCTTCTTGGCCTTTTTTGGTTGTGGATCATCTGAAGGGCCCAACTCTGTCTCCATGTCACACATGAGATGCTTACGGCGCCGATTCTCAAGATATAATTTCAGGGAAGCTAAATGGCTGCAAAGGGTTTGGGGTACAAAGGCCTTACAGAAAGCAGAGGCAGTATGGTTGTGGTCTGGGCCTAAGCAAAACAAGCAAACGTCATGAGTGTCTTTATGTGGAATCTGCCTTCCATACTGATACTTGCCCTTCCTAGTTGACATGTAATCACAGCAAAATACAGCAGCCAAAATATTAACAGAAAAACCCAATGGGGTACTTATCTGAACCAAAGTTTGGAACTTGACGGACAAGTGACGACCAGCGCAGCCAATCGACCAGGCAGCAGAAAACCTCTGAGGTTGGCACGTGCTAATGTCCGCTTTATATCCAATGACTCTCTATGGCATTTTTAATTTCTCCAAGTCTTTTGGGTTTCTAATACCATGATGGGAATGGACCCCATTCCTAAGTCAAAGTACGATTAAAGTTCATGAAATTGGTATTGTTTCAATCTTTGATGTTAGCCAAAAGTGCTCTTCGCAGCACCCGCAATGTGCCCAGTAATGACTCATCCTGCAATTCCTACAGTGTTACAAGAATTGGTAACATATCTAAATACAATTGTAAATTCTTTTTTATAAGACCAGTTGTTCCTACTACTATTAGAACTGTCTGGGGATCTTTCTTCCACATGGCTCTTGTTTCTGCCTGCAGATAGAGGTATTTTATGACTTTGTGTCCCTCTGTACGCAAGACACTGTAGTCACTAGAAGTGGCGATTTCAATGATCAATGCTACCTTTGTCTTCTTTTCTTGGACCACTACATCTGGTTTTCCAGCATCTATCTTTTGGACTGTTGGTATTGGGTGATCCCATGTGATGTAAACTTCATCATTTTCTATGATTCTCTGTGGCTCATGTTTCCAGTGTTTTTCAGCCACTTCGATACCATGTTTGCAAAATCTCCAGTGTAACAATCCCGCCACATTATTATGCCTTTCAGTATACAGTCCCTACCTCTGCCATTAGAGAGTCGCAACCAGCAAAAAGGTGTGTGACTGTTTCCAATTCGGTTCCACAAAACCTACATATGTCTGTTTCTCCCACATGTTCAATGGACTTAGTAAACTAGCGTGTACGTAGCCCACTATCTTGGGCTGCCAGTATTAGCCTTTCATTTCTTGATGTAAATTCACCTCTCCTTAACCATTTCTGCGTTCATTCTTGATCAACATGAGGCCCTTCCAGAAGTTTTCTATACTTGCAAATATATTTATATTTTTTCCACACTTCTTGCCTTCTCACCTGGACCTTCACTTTATATTCTTACTTGTGTTTTTTAGCACATTCATTTGCTGTCTGGTTTTTACCCACTTCTGGTTTGATTTCCATTCCTGCTTGACGTCAATATGCTTCTGCTAAATTAAGCAGAGATGTAATCTTAGATTTATTCTCCTCATGTTTCAAAACTTTCACCACATTTGGATCTTGTGAGGCCAGTAGATGTGTGGAGTCCCACGACTGCAGCTCTATACATGCAATCAGTTTCAAGGAGGTCCATCCCTCCTTCAGAATAGGGAATATATAATCTTGGTATACACTGATTTGAAGCATCCTTCTTGTTTTAATATCCAATCTATCCAACACTTTCTGGGGCCAGTCAATCACTCCAAAACTATAAGTTAGGACAGGAACAGCAAACTGATTTATAGCTTGAATCGTGTTCCTAGGTGTCAATGCTGTTGTCAGGATTAATTTAAATCTTCTAAAGTACTCCTTACTAAGCTTTATTCGCATTGGTTCATGTTTTATTGCTGATCCTTCCTCAATTCCCAATGGCCGATGTATGTCTGCTGAGGTGTAGCATTGCATGTACCTCACAGTAGCTTTAGACTTTAAAATACTGGCTGAATGTAAGAGTCAGCTGATGGCGGACTCCCTCACTTTATGAATACTGCAGTATATGAACAGAAGGACATCCCGCTCTTCTCAAAACCAAACATTGTGTGGTCTAGATCAGTTAAGTTGCCTATGTCTGCATAAATAAGTTCTGCTATGATATGCTCCACAGCTGTACATATAATGATGGTGAGGCTGATGGGTCTATAATTACCCAGGTCTGTAGAGGGGCTACCCTTGTGTAGGACAGTTACAGTGGCTGTTCTTCAGCCATCAGGAACAAACTCTGTAGATAGGCTGAGGTTAAACAGTTTCAGTAGAGGCTCAGATAGTGCATAATTGGCATGGATGAGAATGCAGACTGGTGCGTTATCTGGTCCCACAGAAGTATTATTTTTAGTCTTTGACAAGGATTCTAAGATTTGTTTCAAAGAGAGTACAGGGGAGAACCTAAATTCTTAAGAACAGCAGGGGCAACAATGTGGGTAGGAGGGGTAAAGTTAGCACTAAATCTGTTTGCTAATATATTACCTATACTCTTGGGGTCAAGAATGGGTGATATTACAGGTAAGCTCAGTGTAGTGTTGGACATTAGTCCTAAAGTGTCTGATATAACTGAAGAAAGATTTGTAGTTTCTTTTGGAACCTATAGCAACCTTAAGGTCATACTCTTGCTCTACATTTTTCTAATAGTATTTTTAATTTCCTTTCTGGCATGTTTTAGTGTAGTCTTGAGGTAGGGAGATGAGGATTTCTTGCAACTTTTTGCTATTTCCCTTCTTTTGTTGTACAATTTACTACTTCAGGAATTCCACCACAGAGGTTTATTCATGAATTTGCAGCTATATTTAGGGTGGATGGCTACTGACATTTCTACACAACTGTTCAGGTACTGGTACAAGTCAGAGGCAAATGGGGAAGCCCTCTTGCCCTCTCAGTTAGACCATATGCAAGGGATTGTTAGGAATGTTGTGTAAGTCTTCTACAAGATATAGTAGGTTTGGCTTAGAAAAGTCCCCAAAGATGGTCTCATTTGGTGGTGGGGTGGTACTATTAGACCTGACAAAGAAGATAATGGATGTGTATTATTCCTCAATCTGTGTGTTTTATGTTAACGTGAACATTAAATGTTCTTTTCTACAAGGTAGCTGTAAAATCAAAGAAGTCCTTTCGGGAGAGTCACATGCTGCACATTTTTGTAACAGAATAGTATGATCAGCAATTCTGAATGTGTTTAGTTCTAAGAAGATGGCTGCATTGAGTAGGCAAGTCTCATATTGCATGGAATTTGACTGGTTTGTGAATATAATGCTGCTGCAGTACTGTACAATGGTCAGAATTCAGGGATTTGGTCAAATTTTTTTCAAATATTTCTGCCGGGGGGGTAGCTACTGACAGTCAAGTACAGCATGACAGAGGACTTTGGGATAAAGGAGGATGAGTGTTTAAACCTAGATGGCACACATTTAGTGGTCACAGTAAGATTTAAAAGTGAGCAATTGGTCCACTGAAGAGTAGTATCATGTGTTAAGCAGTTCTGAATGCAAGGTATTGAACTTTATGCTGTAATGTCGATTTTTCTACACACATCTTAATGGTGGATTTTTTGATGGTTTGAAAGTAGAATGAAGGTATGGAAGATATTTGTGAAATGGGACACAAGGAGAGGGGATCTATCAAAGACTTTCACTGTTGGTGGCTGTACATGTGATGTGCCAGCTTTTAGTTTATTCAAGATGACAGTCTTGGCAGATATTTTGGATGAAGGTTTAGGGAATATTTTGCTCATGCTAAGCAGTCTTAAAGAATGCCAGAACGTTTTTTTTTACCTTGCCAAGCAACATAGTTTGTAGTTTATATATTTAGAAAACTTTCATTCTATTTATTTTAATCAGAGTAGCTGTTCTAAACTGTTGATAACGTGAACTTTATAGATGATTAAGATGGCTTTTCCATTCCTCCTTTCTCTCTCTTGTTCAATCCTTTCTTTTTTTTAACTCTTAGGTAAGCCAGGGTTTTCTATTCTCCCAAATCCTCATTGACTGTAATAGATACACACCATTATGTACTCGTGTAAGGAAAGTACAAATGTGGACACAGTAGAGGTAGGGTCTGTAGAATTACACAATAAAAGTGATAAAGAAGTTATGTACTCACCATATCGTTCCATGTATGTAGTCCATCTCGCTGAACATTATTACGTGTGGGTTCGGAGCCGATCCTCGGCTCCGACTTGGCCACTTTTAGAAAGCCTGAAAACTTCTGACTGCCCCGTGGCTAGGAGGTATCCCACGGCACATGAGCCCATTCCCCAGATCTTGTTTGCTACCAGTTTATCAGGATAAGACAGGAAAAGGACACAGACCCTGAAGAATAAACTGTAATAAAGGCGCCCTTTATGGTATAAACCACTGTAGAAAAAGAAAGAAACTGTTTCCAGATCCTCCAGGAAGGGGGCTGGTGGGTGGGTTTGCAATAATGTTCGGCGAGATGGACTACATACATGAAACCCTATGGTGAGTTCTTTATGTTATGTAGTCCTATCTCACCTCCATTATTACGTGTGGGACAGCGTCGTTGGCATCTTGAATGGATGGCTCACTGGAAATTACTCCTGAGTACCGTGGAACCAAACGAGGCTCTACCCCTGGAAGTTAAATCCAATTTATAATGGGAAATGAAGGTATGAGGGGTAGCCCATGTTGCTGCTGCACATATATTATCAATAGGCGTCCTGGCTTGGTAGGCAGCAGAAGTAGAAAAGGACCTGGCAGAATGCGCTTTGACTTTAAAGGGTAACTCCTTTCCCTGAGAAGTGTAAATAAAGGAAATAAAACTAGAGATCCAATTCGATAGTGTGACCTTAGAAACTGGCAAGCCCATTCTCACCTCAGCAAAAGAAATGAACAGCTGTTCTGATTTTCTAAATCCCTTCGTCCTGTGGATATAGAAAAGCAGTAGCCTATGCACATCCAATTGATGGAATCTATACTCTGCTTTATTCGTGTGATTAGGGAAGAACACTGGCAATTCAATTGTTTGGTTTAAGTGAAAATGAGAACAGACTTTAGGGATAAAAGAAGGATTGGTCTGGAGAGAAACCCTGTCTTTGTGAAAAATTAAATATGGAGGTTTAACTGATAGGGCTTGTAGTTCAGAAACTCACCTGGCTGAGGTTACTGCCACCAGAAAATGAGTCTTCCAAGACAGGAATTTCAACTGACAACTATGAGCTGGTTCAAAGGGTAGCAAAGTAAGTCTAGACAGGACTAGATTCAGATCCCAGGGAGGAATGGGGTCAATGGGTGGCAAAGTAAGTCTAGACAGAACTAGATTCAGATCCCAGGGAGGAATGGGGTCTTGAACAGGAGGTTTTAACATCATGGAACCCTTAAGAAAATATTTGCACAGTTTGTGAGACATAAGACTGGAATCATTAATCCTCACATGAAAACTGGATACTGCTGCTAGCTGAACTGGAGTGTAGCAGCTGCTGAACCCTGGTGAAAAAGTTCTGAAAGAAACTCAAACAATAGTAATGGGAGTTGTAAATGGATCAACTTCTCTGTTATATGCCCATATAGAAAATCTCTTCCATTTACTGTGATACAATTTTCTAGTTGAAGGCTTGTGAGAAGAGGTAATAATATGGGTTACAGCTGGAGACAGATCATGAAGCCTGACTAGTGATGGAACTGGAGCAGCCATGCTGTCAGTTTGAGTGTGTGGAGACTGGGGTGAAGAGAACCTAACGTGTGTGTCAAGAGGTCTGGCACTGGGTCCAAAGTCCATGGATAGTCTAACAGGTGAGGCTCGAGAAAAGGGAACCAAATCTGACGAGGCCAGTAAGGAGTGATGAGGATCATCTTACTTCCAACAACATTGCTTTCTGTATGACTTGGGAATGAGTGGAAAAAGAGGAAAAGTATAAAGGAGTCCCGGGGGCCAATCATGGACGAGTGCATCCCTTGGAGACTCTCCCAGAGGGGGGATGAGGGAGAAATAGGTGCTGCATTTGGTGTTGATGGGGCTGGCAAAGAGATCGCAGCAGGGCTGTCCCCACTTGTGGAAGATCAGGTGGGCTACTTTCTGGTTCAAGGACCATTCATGAGATAACAATATTGTCCTGCTTAGCTTGTTCACTATCACGATGGAAGTCCCCGGGATGTGTGTTGCAATGAGAAAATGTTGGGAAGAAATCGCCCAGTTCCAAACTCGCAGGGCCTCTCAATATAAAGGGTATGATCTGGTTCCCCCTTGTTTGTTTAGATACCAAACCACCGACATGTTGTCTGTCTGGATAGCTATCGTCCCTAGAGGGAGAAAGTCGTGTAGTGCTTGCAACGCTAGAAGCACCGCTCTCATCTCTAGGACACTGATATGCAGGTGGGCCTCCTGATCTTGCCATGTGCCTTGGACAGTCCTGCCTAGATAACGCCCCCCCCCCCCATCTGGGCAGCATCCGTGGTCACAATGGCAACGGGTTGGTGCGGTACAAAGGGAGTCTCTGTGGTAAGATAACCTGCCTGAATCTACCAACACAGATCCTTTTTGCATGAATCTGTGATCAGTATCTGGTGATGCAGAGGCAACTGCTGAAAGGACCACTGGGAAGACAGGAGCCATTGGAGTATCCTCATACGTAGTCTTGCTAAAGGTACCAAGGTTATGGTCGACGCCATAGTTCCAAGAAGCTGCAACACCACCTTCGGTTTGACTCTTTGAAGGGGAAGTATCCTGTAAATTTGCTGTGCAAGATTCTGTATTTTGTCTGTAGGTAGTCTGGCTATCATAGAAACCGTATCTATGTTTGCTCCTATAAATGTTATAGATTGAGTGGGCAAAGTTGAGGATTTTTCCCAGTTTATAGAGATTCCCAAGTGGAAACGGAGCTTGATCGTGGAATCTCTCGATTGAACTAGATGATGCCTGGTACTGGCGGTCAGGAGCCAATCATCCAGATATGGAAAGACTTGGATTCCCTGATGCCTCAAATGAGCTGTCACTACTACCATGCATTTGGTGAACACCCGGAGGGGCTGTGGTGAGACCAAAGGGCAATGCCCAAAATTGGTAATGATTGGCTCCCAGCCAGAAGCATAGGTAACTCCTTGATGCTTTGTCCATCATTATGTGGTAGTAGGCATCTTGGAGATCTATTGAGCACATCCAGCTGTCTTTCCCTAAAAGGGGGAGTATGGATTATAGAGTGACTCTTCGGAATATACTCGTTTAACCTGCTGAGGTCTAAGATGGGTCTCCAGTCTCCTGTCTCCTGTTCTTTTTGGAACTAAAAAGAAAGTACAGTTGTGTACACTTACCATAAATGTAGATGTTAGAGTGTCTTCACTGTTGCAGTCATGACTGTAGGGTTCTCCCCTGCCAGCAGGCAGTCCTCGGTCGGCCAGAATCCCAAAGTCTGGGTCCGGCGTCGGCTGTTCAACCATACTTCCTGACGTCACAGCGCCAGGAGTACAAAGCTGACAGCCGACGCCATGTTCTCCAGTCTTTCTTGCCCCATATGTCAGGAGTTCCAAAATGAGTAAGGTCCCATAACCTTTGCAAATACACCTCAAAAGAATGGTGAGAAAGGAAACCATACAAAGGTAAAAATAAGAGGGGACAGGAAGGAGGGAAACCCAGACTGCAACAGTGAAGACACTCGAACATCTACATTTATGGTAAGTGTACACAACTGTACTATGTTCATCGTGTTTCACTGTTGCAGTCATGACTGTAGGGTAGAATCCCAAAGCAGAGTGAAAGGGAGGTGGTCATAAAGTAGAAGGGGTGGCTAAAAGGCCCTGCAAGACTGCAGAAGCAAAGCCTGCCCTAGACTTAGAGTAGAGAGGTAGATTGTAGTGCTTTGAAAAAGTATGCACTGAACTCCAAGTTGCAGCTTCCAAAATGTCTTTGGTAGGAACTCCCCTGAGGAAGGCAGCTGAAGTGGCAGCAGCTCTGGTGGAATGAGTCCGTATACTCCCTGGGATTTGCTTTCCATGGTGTGAATAACAAAATCTAATACCATGAGCAATCCATTTAGAAATGGTTTGTTTTGAAATGGCTTTACATTGAGAACTTGAAGCATAAGAAACAAACAATTGCTCTGATTTTCTGATGTCCTTGGTTCTGTCCAGGTAAAAACGTAGTTGTCTGTGTACATCCAAGGAATGTAAGATCCTTTCCCCTTTATTTTGAGGAGTGGGGAAAAAAGTTGGCAAGTGAACAGTTTGATTTAAAGCCACTTTGGAAACCACCTTCGGCATGAATGCAGGATTAGTCCTTAAAGAAACCCTGTCTTGATGAAAAATAATATAAGGTTCCACAGCCATAAGAACTTGCAACTCTGAAACTCTCCTGGCAGAGGTCAGAGCTAACAGGATGGCTGTTTTTCCAAGATAAAAACTTGATGTCAGAAGAGGCAGCAGGCTCAAAAGGAGGTAAGGTGAGTTTTTCCCAAAACATAGTTAAGATCCCAAGCAGGAATGGGAGGAGATCTAGGAGGCCTTAAGTTCTTAGCTCCTCTGAGAAACTGTCTCATGAGCTGGTGGGAAAAGATTGGAGGGTCTGTATTATAATGAGCGGAAATAGCAGAGGCATGAATCTTAATGGAAGAGAATGAGAGACCCTTATGTAAGAGATCTGTCAGATAAAGTAAAATCAAAGGAATGTTAGGAAGAAGAGTATCAGAATCCTGAGCCTGCATCCAGGAACAAAATCTTTTCCATTTTCCTGCATAAGATTTTCTAGTGCTAGGACGTCTGGCTTCTAAATAGACATCCATAACCTGCTTGGGTAGGAGAGAATGAATCAAAGACCCTGGATTAACCAGGCCACCAGGCTGAGAGTTCTGACATGGGAGTGAAGAACCTGACCCTGATGTTGGGACAGAAGGTTCGGAGTCTGTGGTAAAACCCAAGGGGGCTCCCGACACAGGTTTTTCAGAGTTGGATACCAAAACTGTCGAGGCCAATTTGGGGCCAGCAAGATAATCATCTTGGGCCTGTCCTGTTTTATCTTTAATAATACCCGTGGAAGAAGAGGAAGAGGTGGAAAGGCATATCCCAAGAGGTTTCTCCAACTGAATGATAGGGCATCCACTTTCCAAGCTTGTTTGTGGAAAGTCCTGGTGCAAAAATTCTGTAGTTGATGATTGAGATGGGATGCAAAGAGGTCTATGTGAGGACATCCCCAGACTGCTGTTATCCTGAATATTTCGGTGTCCAGCATCCATTCGTGTGGATCCGAAAGGTTTCTGCTCAGACTGTCTGCCAGGAAGTTTTGCTTTCCTGGTAGAAATTGAGCTTGAAGGTCCAGATTGCAAGCTAGAGCTATGTTCTATAGATTCATGGCTAGTCTGCAAAGGGGGTAGGAATGAGATCCCCCTTGCTTGTTTATGTACCACATAACTGTGGTGTTGTCTGTTCGTATCAGTAGTTGTCCTGGTTGCAGAAGATTCCTGAAGGCTCACAGAGCTTTCTGAACGGCTAACATTTCCTTTAAATTGATATGCAGGTGCTCCTGATCCTTTGTCCAAAGGCCCTGCATACAGTTGTCCAGAAAATGGGCTCCCCATGCATAATCTGAGGCGTCCGTGGTTAGTATCTGAGTGGCAGGAGGCAGACAGAAGGGTTTTCCTTGGTTTAGAGTACATGCCTTGTACCACCAAAGGAATTCCTTTTGAAGACAAGGCAGGACGGAGATCAGTATGTCTAAATTGTGGCAATGCTGAGACCATACACTTTTTAGGTACCACTGTATTTTCCTCATATGTAGTCTTGCATATGGTATGAGAAGGATGCAGGAGGCCATGTAACCCAAAGCCTGCAGGAATTTCCTTGCAGATAGCTGAGTTAAAGTTGCCAAGGTTTTGAAAGTTGAAGCCAGCTGTAATTGTTTTTTGTATGTCAGAAATGCCATTTGGGTTGTTGTGTTTAGAAGAGCACCCAGAAAAGTTATCTGTTGCGAGGGAGTCAAATTTGACTTTTTTATGTTGACAGTGAATCCCAGGAACTTGAGAAGTTTCTGAACAAATTCTAGATGCTGGAGTAAGACATCCTTGCTGTCTGCCTGAATAAGACAATCGTCCAGATAAGGGTAAATTTGAATTCCCTTGAGTCTGCAATAAGCTACTACTGGAGCCAGGCACTTGGTGAAGACCCTGGGCGCAGTAGACAATCCAAAGGGCAGCGCAGAGAATTGATCATGCTTAGACCCGGCCTTGAATCTGAGGTATTTTCTGCACTCGTGCCTGATGGGATGTGTAAATATGCCTCTTTTAAATCCAAAGTCACCATCCATGCATTTTTGGTCAGCATTGGAAGTAGCTGCTGTAGAGTAAGCATCTTGAATGTTGGTATTTCTAGAAAAGTGTTCAAAACTGACAGATCCAGAATGGGTCTCCATGAATTTTGCTTCCTGGGGACTAGAAAAAGCCTTGAGTAAAAACCTTGTCCCATCTCTGAAAGCGGAACTAGTTCTATGGCTTTCATAGCCAAAAGAGCTTCCACCTGGTTTAAGGCCTCTGTCCATTGATGTTTTGGAAGATCTGGCCATCCGCTTGGCTTTGGTAGGGTATGAAAATGGAATTTGTATCCTCTTAAAACCACATCCAGAACCCACTTGTCTTGGGTTATAGGAGTCCAATTTTGTTGAAAAAGTGAAAGTTTTCCTCCGAGAGGAGCTTCCAGGCAAGAAGTTCCTGCAGCCCAACAGAGGGAGTCATTGAGTCTATTTCCTATGGGTTTGCGACCTGTCCTCTCCTCCTCTAGGGGTGGAAGCAGTCCACTGTCTTGGTCTGTAAGAGGCTTGTGCTTGAGGCCTTCCTCGGGAGCGTCTGTATCTACCCCTCTGAGGCCTGTCTGTATTGGGAAAGGACCAATTTTTAGTAGGCCAATTCATGCTAAATCTGGGAGGCTGTACTTGTAAGAAATCTTTAACAGTTTGCATGGATTTCGCCTTGTCCTCCATCTTTTTAATCACCTCTTCAGCTTTAGATCCAAACAAAACATTATGCTGAACAGGAGCATCCAATAATTTAGCTTTTACTTAATCAGGCAAATTTTGTTCCTTTAACCATGCATGCCTTCTAATGACTGTGCCAGAGGCAGCAGCCCTACAAGAAGCCTCCAAGGCATCAAATCCACAGTGTAAACCATGCTTCCCAACTTGTTCAGTGGCATGCATTAAGTTATGTAATTCCTTATCATCTGCACAGGCGGAAATGGAAGTAAGCTTTTGTTTTAAAACAGACAGGAGAAATTGCTGGTATTTCAGCATATGAAACTGACAGTTTAAAGCCCTAATGGATAAAGAAGCAGAAGTGTACACTTTTTTGCCCCATCTTTCTAAAGATCTGGAATCTTTCTCAGTGGGAATGGGTTTTTTTGCAGAAGTGGCCTTAACTCCCTTAGGACCCTGAGAAATGGTTTCAGGGTCAGCAGTAGGGTTCTTGTACAAAAACTGGTGGGAATCAGGAACCCTGTAATATCTGTCAGGCTTAACAGGAGCAGGAGGGAAAGAGTCAGGGGTTAAGTTAGCCTCCAAAAAAGCATCATCCACAATATCCAAAATAGGAGGAATAGCCAGGGGTCTATGTTGGGGAAGAAGAAGAAAATCCCTTAGTCTTTTCTTAGATTCCGAATACTCCTGTCCTTCCCAGTGGAAATGTTCCCTCATTTCATGCAAAGTTTCCCCAAAAGAGAAATCCTCAGGGGGAGAAGCTGAAGGAATGGATTCCTCAGCATCAGAATCCTCATAAGGAGGGAAAGAATATTCCTGGTCAGAAGAAGAAACTGAAGAAACAGAAGCCTGATCAGAGGAGTCATAATAAACTTCATGCCTTGGCCTTTTATCTGGAGGGGGATGAGAACCCCTAATCATAGCAAGTAAATCCTCCGCCATCTTAAGTAACTGTTTCTGTGACTTGGGAGCCGGATCAGAAGAGGCCTGTGTTGCAGTCTTTGATTTGGAAGGAGTCTTTGCCTTTGTCTTTGGCTTTGCCTTTATCAGAAGCTGAGTAGGCCTGAAAACCCCTTCGGAAGCCGGTACCTGCACAGCGGCTCCGGACCCATCTGAAGGAGCATTGTCCGAAGGTCCTGCAATTGAAATATTCCAAGGCCTAGATGGCTCCTCGTGGGAGTCCATTTCGGCCATCGGTTCCGAAATGGCCGATGACAGGGGCTGCAAAAGCGCCTCACTGACGACGGCCGAACCTGAAGCTGGCTCTGCTTGTGTGATATTATCAGATTTGGACCTCGGAGGCCTATCTTTGTCCTTGCATTGTTTGTGAACTCCGGTAGCTGGAACCGTATCCGATGACATTTGTAATTAAAACGCCTACTGAAGTAATGAAATGCAAAATCGTACCTTTGTTTAATAGTACGTTGATTGAATCTAGCACAAAACCGACAACTAGCTACGTCGTGGTCAGGGCCTAGGCAAGGAATACAGTAAGAATAAAAATCCTTATGAGGTATTTGCTTCCCACATGAAACACAATTATTAACTTTTTCTGACATCGGACTGGAGCAAGAAAAAAGTTTCCCCAACGGGATACTTAGCTTGAGTAGGAGAATAAAATCTTCGGACTGAAGTTTTGTTCAAAATAGATTGTCTGGAGTCAGCCGAAGGGCACTTGCGAACTGCTATCACTGCACGGCAAGAAAGACTGGAGAACATGGCATCAGCTGTCAGCTTTGTACTCCTGGCGCTCTGACGTCAGGAAGTATGGTTGAACAGCCGACGCTGGACCCAGACTTTGGGATTCTGGCCGACCGAGGACTGCCTGCCGGCAGGGGAGAACCCTACAGTCATGACTGCAACAGTGAAACACGATGAACATCCTGGAGTATGTTCTGAATCCTGTCTGGTCTACTGGGACCTTTTGGATGACTCTTTTAAATAGCAGCTTTTCTATCTCTATAGCCGCTTGATCCGTGTGATTGGGTAGTACATCTGGGATCCTTTTGGGAGGGTGTGGTGGAAGGGAAAAGGGTATAGAGTAACCTCTGGTGATAATGTCTTGTACCCACTTGTCTCGAGTGAGATTTAGCCAGACTTCTGGTTACAAGGACAGGCAACCTCCCGGCTGGCTCCAGAGATGCACAGTCGGGTTCCACATCAGGAACGCTGATAGGGACGGTCAAGAAGGAATCGCTACCTCCCTGATTTTGTGGGCCTCCCCTGCCTCTAGGGCAATGTCTACCATTATTTCCTCCTCCCCTGCCTCTTAAAGAGGAATCACCCTGTGTATCCTGGAAAGGTCTCTCTGATTTCTTGAACCACATTTTACCGCTCTTCTGACCTTTAGGGTAAGGTCTAGAACGAATGGTAAAACGGACTCCCACGGCAGAGAGAGTATTTCCTTCCTGTTCACACCTTTTGAAGGTATCTTTCACCTTGGGTCCAAAAAGAGAGGATCCATCCACGGGGGCATTGGTGAATGCAGACTTGAAAGGCTCAGCAAAGTTGCACAACCGCATCCAGGAAGGTCTCCTTAAAGAGACCCCTGAACCCGCCGCTCTACTCGCACCATCAGCTGCGTACGAGATCAGCCGCATGGAGGACTTAACAATGGATGTGAGAGTAGCCAACTGAGTAGACACTGTAGATGGGACTGCTTCAGTAGAGGTACCCTGAAGAGCATCTCCCATCTCCTTTAGGAGAGCTCTCTGAAGTCTCGTAAAATGTGATAGATAGTTCAGCGATCAGAGTGTAAAAGCCGCTGAAGAGAAGATACGCTTCCTGTACCTATCCATCGTTTGGGATTTCTTATTGGGCGGATGGATAGAAGAAGAAGTCTCTGCTGGCTCCTTCTTAGTGGCTGCCGCCGCCACCACCACAACAGGTAAGCCCTTGGATAAAAATTCTTTGTCTTTAGGGGTGGAAAGAAATTTATTCGGCCTCCTGGGGACCGGTTCCACCTCATCAGGCGTCTGCCATGCTTTCTGACTCACAAGATCCAGTAATTCATCAAATGGAGGAGACACCCATGAAGCTGAGGGTTGAAACCCGAAAGCCTTCAGGTACACTGACTCATCATACGGGGGTTAACGGTGGGCCGGCCGCCTCTCTGCCTGAGGATCTTCAAAATGTCTGCAAAGGTGACATCTTCAGAGGACGACTTAGGGGACCCCTCCGACTCATCTAAGTCAGTGTCAAATGTGAGAGACTCATCAGGGGAGTCTACATACTTCCTCTTGCATAATCTCTTCCGAGGGGGCTCTTCAGCGGGGTCCTCTGGGGAGGTCTCGGAAGATCAGAGGCCACCCAAATGGGGGTCCTGAGGCTGTGGGTCTCTGCCATACTGGGGGAGAGAGGATGCTGAGACTGTAGTTGGCACTTGCGGGAGTATAGCATCGGTACTTCTACGTGGGGTGGATGAACTATCAAACGTGCTCCTCATCCTCATGAAGACTGACTCCTCCAGCTGCGAATGATGCCCCGGCTCCGAAGAGAGTGTAGGTGCCGATGGCTCCAAAAGGATCTGCTCCAAGAACGATGTAGGGTCCAAGCTCACTCGGGCCAACGCACCAAGAGGGAGACTCGGCACCAAGGATGTTTAGTTGCAAGTGTCCCCCCTCAGGGCCGACCGAAGAATTTCGGACCTTAGACACTTCGGACGTCGCTGAGAGTGTCGGAGCGGAACTCAGCTCTGAGACAACCACATGGGGTGGTGGAGCCGAGGACACTACTATAGTTGGTACTGGCAATATCGGCTCCAAAGGCCCAATCTGGGTTGGAGGAGGAAAGAGAGTAGGATCGGTAGCAGGAGTCTGCTCCGAGACCAAATGGGTCGAAGCCGATAAAAATTTTGGCAAGGCCGACGACTTGAGGAGTCTGAGCACCACTCTCTCTATGTCTTCTTCAGATAAGCTCCTGGAGGATCTGGAGGACAGTGTAGGAGACCTTGTTCTCTGCAATATAGGTGATTTTAGAGTAGGGGAGACTGGTGGAATGTCTGTTGACCGGCTTCAAAGAGGACTGCTAGTGATCAGTGCCGAAACACTTGGTGCTGATACTGCAGGGTGCGTGTCCAAAATCTCAATCGGCCCCGAAGACTGTGGAGCTGAAGAGACAGAGACCAACTCCGATTTTGTGGAGGTTCAGAGACAAAAGTTGAGGCTGGAGAAGGCCGTTTAGAGGTCTTGCCCTTATCCTTTCTAGAAGAATGTGACCTAGCAGAGGAGGAAGAACTGACTAGGTCTTCCTCGAAGGAAGGTTTTAACATGCCTTTTAAAATCAGCTTATTCTTCCGTTCCTGGAGTACTCTAGGGCTAAAAGAATGACAAAAGAGACAATTTCTTGTAGATGTATGGCCCCTAAGCAGTACACATAGATGCTATTGTCCATCAGTGATGGACATTTTTTGCGAACATTTAGTACACTTTTTAAAGCCTGACTGTGTTCTTTATGTTCCTTGGACATAATGGCAGTAGACAAAAAAAGCAACACACTCAAACAACAAGAAAGGCACTAGATCTTCTAACTTATGCAGGTCTAGCCCCAACACCCACAAAAAATAAAAAAGGTTTACTAGGTTCTCGAACCTAACGCAAGAAAGAAACAGGGACAAAACTAGCACCACTAAGTTAAATGGTCTAGTCAAAAAAAACACACACACAAACAGCTAACAGGCCCAAGTAAATTTTAAATGGCAATAAAGTCAAATCCGGTTAAAGACACAAATCGGTAATCACAATAAGACTGTCAGCAATAGACTAGGACAGAAAAAACTTCACAAGAAGCAAAAACTCCTAATAAGCAGTAATAATAATAAAACGGAATCATTTAGCCACAGCCAACCAAAAGAAGCTTCCGACTGAAGAAGCGACAAACGAGATCTGGGGAATGTGCTCATGCGCCATGGGATACCTCCTAGCCACAAGCCAATCAGAAGTTTTCAGGCTTTCTAAAAGCGGCAGAGTCAGAGCAGAGGATCGGCTCCGAATCCACACGTAATAATGAAAGTGAGATAGCACTACATAACATTTCACATTCAAAAATGTGCACACTGACTAGACAAGCCAACCAATATGCTTATTGCAAACACAGCAATTCCTCACAGAAACAAGCCTTGTCCGTTTATTGCTGTGCCGCAAAGTGGATAATTTAAAATGTGTACAAGTGTTCATCACCACTAAACTTCTTTGTGGAGCAGAACAATACAACATATTTTAAAAAACTCACAAATTTCAATACCAGGAGTGCACCTACAAGCAGCTCGATGGCATATATTACAAACTTTTATCTCCCAAAATGAAGATATCCCCCTATTACTTACTGACACCATTCCTCAGTTATTTGCCAAAAAGCAACAGCTTCGTTGAGGAACAGACCAAAAATGTGAGGCAAATGTCCTCAAGTCTTCAAAAATATGTATGTAGACTCACCATAAAAAAATGAAATAGCTTGGGGGGTAGCGATAGCAATGAACTGGGTAGAGAGAACATGCACAGTTCTTAACTTTGATACACCAGCCTACTAGAAGCCAGGGAAAGTGCACCAAAATCCTTTTATACAATGACATTTATGAAAGGTAAAACATATTTTTCTTACATAATGCATTATCCATACCCAATCATGGATTATTGATAAATTATATACTGTGGACCAGTCAACAGATTCTAGTTCAAGTAACAGAGAAGAGTCACTGGAATCTGGTATCGATCTGCTTAGAATTATTTAATGGACCTTGTAAGTTTTTAGGGACCAAACTGAACAGTAACAGCAGCAAAGTGTGTTTCAATTCTGGACCAAATTGTGTTACCATCAGAGTGTTTTTTTTTCAGCAGTTAGTAAGAAAAAGGTGGGCTTCTTGGCTTATTAGTGTTAGTACCTCCTCTCCAATTATATTTTCTGGTCTATCATAGAACATGCAGTAGAGATGAGTTTCTGCCAGGATTCAGTGATTGACATATGTTTTGATTTATTTAGGGATAAATCAGGTTTATAGCTGAGCCTGGTAATCATTAATGTTTGTCTTTTCGGCTTAGTTAGGGGTCACCACAGCGGAACTCCGGTCCACTTATGATTAGCAGTAGCTTTTTTATGGTGCCGAGTTGCCAGCTCGACGCCCAACCTTCAACAAAGGCACGCCCATTCACACATGTCTTTCGGAACGCCACTCGACTGCGGGGAGGACATACAGACTCCACACAGAAGACACTCCCCGCACTCCAACCGAGAATTGAACAGGAGAACCTCTTGCTGAGAGGCAACAATGCTATCGCTGCACCACCGCGGGTCCTGGCAAAAATCAGGTATAGCTGAGGTTTGGACAAAAGACAAAATGAAGTGCTCCTCTGTGGAATTATCAGATTTAAAAGCTGTTAGACATTTCACGTATCCAAAGGGGAGGTATCTGCTACTTGAGAGAACAGACTGGGATGCAGTTACTTAACCTAGGTTTAGGTAAATGACACCTGACGGAATGATTCTTAGAAATTACCAGTATGATTTTTGCGCATGTAGTGTAAGTGAGGATGTTGATTATTGAAAGCGAAAAATTTTGATAATCATGCATTTTTTTAGCATGGCAGTACAAAGTATGAGTAACTGTACAAGCAGCTATTTATTTGTACTGTTTGGAAAAAAGTAACTTACTACGGCTGCTTTCCGTCTTGAATGTGAGCATGCATTACTTAGTCATTCTAATTTTGTGTAAAATGAACAGAGTTGCTATTAATAGCAACACTAATTTGTACACTATGTTAAACTATTCTCTTGTATTTGTCGGATGAGTTTTTCATGCAAAAATGTGACAGGTAGATTAGCATTTTGAGAGAGTAATGGTGGAAATTGTTGAACTGTTGGGGTACATGTGGTGAAAAAAAAAGCATCTACCAATCAGTACAAAGAGTCCTGCCTGGAGAGGGATTAAGTGATTACAAAGGAAATAATGAAAAGTTGGGCGGGAATGGAGGCTAACCCTCCAGTGGCATGAAGATGCTTCAAAAAATAAAATCAAGCTGCATGGAACAGGGGAAAAACCGAGCTTGAGTACACAGAAGGTTAAACTGCACTGGGGAAAAATATTACTTGTCTTGACTTCAGCATTACAGGGATTTTACCACAAGATCCACCAAGAAAAGCACTGGAGAAGCTAAGAAAGTTCCTTTTTAGCTAGTTAAAATTTAATGTTCGCTATTCGTCCCAAAGACTTCATCAGAAATGATAAAGTACACTTCTAAATCACTTTTAAACCATTCAAAAAACATCTGACCAGTCAGATCATCTCAATAATAAATCAGGAACAAACCACTCGCTGACAAACAGGATAAAGCCCAGTGCTCCAGATAAACTTGAATAATGTTAATAAAACCAAAAGGAGCAACTAGGCTGATGCAGAGTCACAAGTGTAAATGAAAAGGCAAAATCCTCAGGTTAAAATACAACCTTAAATGAAGAGAAGGCAAAATCCTCAGGTTAAAATCCAACTTTAATTCCACTGCAGGTCAGATAAGCGCTTTCACTCATTCATTTGAGCTTCATCAGATCATGTAACAAAGACCTTCAAGTACATAGGCTACATTTATACAGTTAAAACATCTCCTATTGGCTTATCAAAAGCTGCTTCTTGTTTACGTATTCATGAGTCAATCTAAGCTTAAAAATATATGCACATATAAACATGCTGAAATGTATAAAATGACAAAGTAGATATAAAAAATACATATAAAAACTCTCCATGAACACTCAAGATGCTCTAATAAATATGTATATATAAATATATATGTCAAAAGAAATATATTTCAAGGGTAAAAACATATATATTTCATCATTTATTATAAAATCTACAAACATTCCTCCGTTTGTTTAACATAGGTTTAATAGAGGCTCTCTCATTGAGACCTAAACCCCTATCTGCTCTCAATCTAACTATCCACATACTCTCCTTGCTCTCAGTATGGTTCCTGATGTCACCTCCTCGTATACTGGGTTTAATGTTCTCAAGAGCTCTAAATAAAAAATAATGTTCAGGACCTGCTTGGGCTACGTGCTTAGCTAAGGCATTGTGAGGTGAAGCCTTCCTAATGTGGTAAAGATGTTCTCTTATCCTGTCTTTAAATCGACGATTGGTTTTGCCAACATAAAATGCATCACATATTTGGCACACTGCCAAATAAACTATATGAGTAGTATCACAAGTAGCTACAGCATGTATGCTGAAGTTAGTGTGCATATCAGGATGTTCAAAAAATGGGCTGGGGTCAAGAGAATTACAATAATTACAGCGTCCACATGGTTTTGTGTGTTCAAGAGGCATTGACCGTTCATCCCTTTTTGAACAGCATAGCATTCTCCTTAAATTCAATTTATTCCTATATAAAAAAGAGGGTTTAGTCCCCATAAGTTTGCCAATGGTGTCATCAGTACAGAGAATAGGCCAGTGTTTCGTAATAATATTCTTGATTGCTGGACAATCAGTACTATATGGTAAAGAAACCCTTACGTGAGTTGATCTATCATCTCTACCATTGTCTATTGTAATAGATCCACCAGTAATAACTGGTCCAAAATAAGGGGCTGCTCTGTTCAGTCTAAGTTTATTGACATCCGAGAGGTTGGACTCAGTCTCTTGTGAGCTATAGCCCCGTTCTTTTAGCCTTATCTTGAGGTCACTCACTTCCATTAGGAAGCCTTCTTCTGTGGCATTTAGCCTAGAGGTTCTCATCCCCTGGCCTCTAATGATATTTTTAAAAATATGCTGTGGGTGCATACTATCACGCTATAATAGAGTATTGAAATAGCAAGGTTTCCTATAGACACCTGTATTGATCAAACCACATGCTAATTTTTCTATATACAAGTCAAGAAATTCTATCTTCTCTCTAGAGTGATTCATACTGAAGGTTAAATAGCCAGTGAGGTTGTTCAATGTAGTATGGAACACAAACAAATCATCAACACTGCCTCTTCATAAAACAAAAACATCATCCACGAAACGTCTATAAAAAGTTACATATTGTTTAAACATTTCTAAATTAAAGAGACTCTCAAATTCCCAAAATGCCAAAAACATGTTTGCATAGCTGTTGGCACAAGGTGTGCCCATGGCTATGCCACCTCGCTGTTGGTAGAACTTGTTGTCATAGGTGAAAAGATTGTTATTCAAAATGAGTTCAAGGAAATGTACAATGAAGTCTACTTTAACTGATGTATATTCGCTATGTAGGAGTAGATACTCAGTGATATAAATCAGGCCTATATTATTTGGTAACACAGTAAACAAGGACTTGATGTCAAACGTTACAAAAATCAAGTTATCAATGTCACAAATGCCACCTAAACAGTCATACAAATCTGTTAAAAACTGGAATCTTTCAGTACAACTTTGTTCTTATTCAATATAGGTCGCAAATGTTTCTCAACATAGACAGAAAGGTTTTCAGTGATCCAACCCTGACCAGACACTATGGGTCTCATAGGTGGGTCAATGGAGTCTTTGTGAATTTTAGGTAACCCATGTATTGTTGGTACAAGTGGATTCTTAACAAAGAGATAGTCAAACAATTCTTGATCCAAGATATCACCTTTCAACATATCTAATAACATATTGTTTACGTGACTAATAGTGGCTTGCACTATTTGTTCATTAACTTGTAAATAGAAATCATCTTCCAAAAGTTTAATCATAGCATCATGATATTTGCTAGTGTCCATCACTACTATCCGACCACCTTTATCAGCTGGTTTGATGGTTATGGACTGTAATGACTGGAGTTTAAGTAAGCTAGTCTGCTCCCTCTAGTCAAATTACCATTCTTCCTATATTTCTTTAGAGAAAAATATTCATACAAATCATCCTCAGTTAGTTTCAAATATGCCTCAACTAACGGATGATTAGGTGGGACAAAGTTGCTAAGCTTCTTAAACTTTGGTGGTCTAGTAACGTTATTGTCTGTCAATTCACTATCAGTTTTATCATGAAATAGCAGTTTAAGCATAAGGTTTCGACAGAAAAGTCTCATGTCTACTACAGTGTCCGTAAAGTTACTGTGTGCACTTGGTATAAAGTTTAGGCCTTTACTTAATAATTTCTCATCACATTCAGTCAACAAATATCCTGAGATGTTATGTACCATAGAATCTACTGGTATCAAAATTTCAGCTGTGTCTAATTTACTTTGTTCTTCCACATCTTTATTGTCTGATGTGGTACATACTCTTCTGATAATTTGCGTTTCTGTCTCCCCCTGCTCATTGAGCGTCCCCTTGTTATATTCTTGTCCTTTCGGACTGGGAGGGGAAAAGGGAGCTCACTTACTACTCCTGTAGTGATGGTAGTATGTACTTTGTGAGGTAACTTAGATCTCACTATGCCATCATCTACTGACAACCTCTTATTAATCGGTCCCTTCACAACATGTACTGCAGGATATAAGTTAGTTCTGTCTGCAATATTATTCCCAGTAATAGGCTGACTAACTTCTTTAGTATTTGTATTAATAGAGCTAGATCCACTCTCACTATGTAAAATAGTAATTACATCATCAGTATCATTGGAAGTAATAGTGTTATTAATGTTAGCTATATTTTGTACCCTATTACTAGGCGATACATTGTTATGTACACAGTTAGTAATATCCACAGCTTTACAAGCATTATTGACATTAACATTTTCAGAACCAGTACTAGGTTCGGAACTCAGTTGTCTAACACTAGTAGAGTCATTAGGTTTAATGGTAGCACTATAATGTCCATGTTTAGGCCAAACGAAGACTTGTCCTAAATTAAAATCTCTATGATCTCTAATTATCTTGCTTCTCTTCTGTTGGTGTATAAACCCATATAGTTTATTTGGCAGTGTGCCAAATATGTGATGCATTTTATGTTGGCAAAACCAATCGTCGATTTAAAGACAGGATAAGAGAACATCTTTACCACATTAGGAAGGCTTCACCTCACAAAATATAGCTAACATTAATAACACTACTACTTCCAATGATACTGATGATGCAATTACTATTTTACATAGTGAGAGTGGATCTAGCTCTATTAATACAAATACTAAAAAAGTTAGTCAGCCTATTACTGGGAATAATACTGCAGACAGAACTAACTTATATCCTGCAGTACATGTTGTGAAGGGACCGATTAATAAGAGGTTGTCAGTAGATGATGGCATAGTGAGATCTAAGTTACCTCACAAAGTACATACTACCATCACTACAGGAGTAGTAAGTGAGCTCCTTTCCTCCCAGTCCGAAAGGACAAGAATATAACAAGGGGATGCTCAATGAGCAGGGGGAGACAGAAACGCAAATTATCAGAAGAGTATGTACCACATCAGACAATAAAGAAGATATGGAAGAACAAAGTAAATTAGACACAGCTGAAATTTTGATACCAGTAGATTCTATGGTACATAACATCTCAGGATATTGGTTGACTGAATGTGATGAGAAATTATTAAGTAAAGGCCTAAACTTTATACCAAGTGCACACAGTAACTTTACGGACATTGTAGTAGACATGAGACTTTTCTGTCGAAACCTTATTATTAAACTGCTATTTCATGATAAAACTGATAGTGAATTGACAGACAATAACGTTACTAGACCACCAAAGTTTAAGAAGCTTAGCAACTTTGTCCCACCTAATCATCCGTTAGTTGAGGCATATTTGAAACTAACTGAGGATGATTTGTATGAATATTTTTCTCTAAAGAAATATAGGAAGAATGGTAATTTGACTAGAGGGGAGCAGACTAGCTTACTTAAACTCCAGTCATTACAGTCCATAACCATCAAACCAGCTGATAAAGGTGGTCGGATAGTAGTGATGGACACTAGCAAATATCATGATGCTATGATTAAACTTTTGGAAGATGATTTCTATTTACAAGTTAATGAACAAATAGTGCAAGCCACTATTAGTCACGTAAACAATATGTTATTAGATATGTTGAAAGGTGATATCTTGGATCAAGAATTGTTTGACTATCTCTTTGTTAAGAATCCACTTGTACCAACAATACATGGGTTACCTAAAATTCACAAAGACTCCATTGACCCACCTATGAGACCCATAGTGTCTGGTCAGGGTTGGATCACTGAAAACCTTTCTGTCTATGTTGAGAAACATTTGCGACCTATAACAGATTTGTATGACTGTTTAGGTGGCATTTGTGACGTTGATAACTTGATTTTTGTAACGTTTGACATCAAGTCCTTGTTTACTGTGTTACCAAATAATATAGGCCTGATTTATATCAATGAGTATCTACTCCTACATAGCGAATATACATCAGTTAAAGTAGACCTCATTGTACATTTCCTTGAACTCATTTTGAATAACAATCTTTTCACCTATGACAACAAGTTCTACCAACAGCGAGGTGGCATAGCCATGGGCACACCTTGTGCCAACAGCTATGCAAACATGTTTTTGGCATTTTGGGAATTTGAGAGTCTCTTTAATTTAGAAATGTTTAAACAATATGTAACTTTTTATAGACGTTTCGTGGATGATGTTTTTGTTTTATGGAGAGGCAGTGTTGATGATTTGTTTGTGTTCCATACTACATTGAACAACCTCACTGGCTATTTAACCTTCAGTATGAATCACTCTAGAGAGAAGATAGAATTTCTTGACTTGTATATAGAAAAATTAGCATGTGGTTTGATCAATACAGGTGTCTATAGGAAACCTTGATATTTCAATACTCTATTACAGCGTGATAGTATGCACCCACAGCATATTTTTAAAAATATCATTAGAGGCCAGGGTATGAGAACCTCTAGGCTAAATGCCACAGAAGAAGGCTTCCTAATGGAAGTGAGTGACCTCAAGATAAGGCTAGAAGAACGGGCTATAGCTCACAAGAGATTGAGTCCAACCTCTCGGATGTCAATAAACTTAGACTGAACAGAGCAGCCCCTTATTTTGGACCAGTTATTACTGGTGGATCTATTACAATAGACAATGGTAGAGATGATAGATCAACTCACGTAAGGGTTTCTTTACCATATAGTACTGATTGTCCAGCAATCAAGAATATTATTACGAAACACTGGCCTATTCTCTGTACTGATGACACCATTGGCAAACTTGTGGGGACTAAACCCTCTTTTTTATATAGGAATAAATTGAATTTAAGGAGAATGCCATGCTATTCAAAAAGGGATGAACGGTCAATGCCTCTTGAACACACAAAACCATGTGGACACTGTAATTATTGTAATTCTCTTGACCCCAGCCCATTTTTTGAACATCCTGATATGCACACTAACTTCAGCATACGTGCTGTAGCTACTTGTGATACTACTCATATAGTTTATTTGGCAGTGTGCCAAATATGTGATGCATTTTATGTTGGCAAAACCAATCGTCGATTTAAAGACAGGATAAGAGAACATCTTTACCACATTAGGAAGGCTTCACCTCACAATGCCTTAGCTAAGCACGCAGCCCAAGCAGGTCCTGAACATTATTTTTTATTTAGAGCTCTTGAGAACATTAAACCCAGTATATGAGGAGGTGACATCAGGAACCATACTGAGAGCAAGGAGAGCATGTGGATAGTTAGATTGAGAGCAGATAGGGGTTTAGGTCTCAATGAGAGAGCCTCTATTAAACCTATGTTAAACAAACAGAGGAATGTTTGTAGATTTTATAATACATGATGAAATATATATGTTTTTACCCCTTGAAATATATTTCTTTTGACATATATATTTATATATACATATTTATTAGAGCATCTTGAGTGTTCATGGAGAGTTTTTATATGTATTTTTTATATCTACTTTGTCATTTTATACATTTCAGCATGTTTATATGTGCATATATTTTTAAGCTTAGATTGACTCATGAATACGTAAACAAGAAGCAGCTTTTGATAAGCCAATAGGAGATTGTATAAATGTAGCCTATGTACTTGAAGGTCTTTGTTACATGATCTGATGAAGCTCAAATGAATGAGTGAAAGCGCTTATCTGACCTGCAGTGGAATTAAAGTTGGATTTTAACCTGAGGATTTTGCCTTCTCTTCATTTAAGGTTGGATTTTAACCTGAGGATTTTGCCTTTTCATTTACACTTGTGACTCTGCATCAGCCTAGTTGCTCCTTTTGGTTTTATTAACATTATTCAATAATAAATCAATTAAATACATAAAAACATTTAAAGACATACTACTAAAAATGTGCATCTCAAAGTATCCACACAGTTAACACAGTTTAAAACACAATGGCGTTCACCCCTGTATATTCACTTTAGTAATTTTCATATTTTTTAAAAAAATTCACCATATCATTCAAACAAGGGGATAAATAAGAAGCAAGTTTAATCTGCCATTCTGCCTCTCTTTGTTCAACATAATGTCTAAAGGCCCCTCCCCTAAGGTCACATTTAACAACTTCCACTATAGAAAAAGTAAATTTCTTCCAGTTAGAACATGTGAAAGAATGCTTAAAAAGGGCATTATTACTATTTTTTGTTTTTATAGCATACAAGTGTTCTAATACCAGTTTCCTTAAACTTCTGATAGACATACCTGCATAAAAACGTGGGCATGTTGAACACATCGCAAGATAAACTATCCCTGTTGTACTACAGCTCAATTTTCCAGGGATGGGTATAGTAAACTGTAGATGTTCCAGAAACACAAAAGGACCCTCAGAAATAAATCTACATGCCCTGCACCCTGAACATTTGAACATACCCCCAGTTTCACCAGAAGTAAGGGCTGGCCCAAAATTATTATTTTCTAACAAATGTTTAAAATTTTGATTTTTCTTATAAACAAAATGGGGGCCTTCTTCAAGTACTTTAGATAAATCTGTATTACCTGTAACTTTTTTCCAATTCTCACTAATAATCTGACAAATGTAATTACTGCCTACATTCATATCCAAAAACAATCTGGGGCCTTCTGCCCCTCTCTCTCTTGTGCATGTGCCACTAGGTACTACATTCTGAGCTTTTTTAACAAAACCTCTTAGCAGAATAGGAGGAAAATCTGTCTGTCTCCTATGAATGACCTCTTGAGCCATATTTTTAAGTTGGTCTCCAAGGTAACCTCTTTCCAAAAACAACTCTTTTATGAGGGTAATGTCCTTCAAAAAACAGAATCTTCCACTATCATTCGAGATGCTGGAATGAACTGTTCTTTAGGAATATTTTTTGTCATAAAGTAAGGGTGGCAAGTTTGAAATGGACATAACTGTTACAGAATGTACCATGAATACTACTCAAAAATTCATTCTTGTTAGTGTCCATTTATCAAGTTAACATCCGAAAAGGAAACCTTGCTTCCTGTTTCCCCCACTACAAACTTTAAAAATGTAGTGCTAGCACTTAAAAGCTCCACAAACTCATTGACATTAAAATTTTTTGCAAACTATAAATAACAGATCATCTGCAAATATTTTATAAAAGACAATTTGTTCTGAATAATCAATGTGTGGCAGTATTTCCATGTCCCACCAACCTAATACCAAATTAGCAGAGGTTGGGCCAACAGTGGCCCCCATGGCCACCCTTTCTAATTGTTTATAAAATTGCTTGTTAAACAAAAAGAAGTTATCTAATAATAAATCTAACAAAGCAGTATAAGTAATACTGTTGTTACTTAAACTTGTATTCTACCCCATAAATCATCTAACATAATCAACCCCAACATCTTTAGGTATGCAAGTGGATAGGGAAACAACATCAACAGTGAACATCAGTAAATTTTCCACCCTAAAGTCTGAGGAAGAAAAAATTAACCTAAGCTGGTCCAAAAATCCCAAGAATCTGCTACATAAGAAGGAAGCTGCTTAACTAGTGGGTTCAACACTGAATCTTAATACAAAGAAATACAGTCAGTGCAACTTCATGAGGCTGATATAATAGGTCTGAATGGAGGTTTTTCAACATTTTTGTGAAGTTTGGGAATTCCAAAGATCACAGCCACCCTGGAATTATCCAAACATAAAAATTCAAACACTTCCCAAGTTATTTCAGATATCGTAAACATGTCATATAATGTACTGTGGATACAGGCATAACTTTTAACAATTTCAAACTTCATGACCTTCCTATACTCTAATACATTTGCTAACATAATTTCCATAGCTTCTATGTAGTCAATTGAATTCATTATGACAACAGCCCCACTCTTATCCGCCTTCATAAACCTTAAATCTTTCCATGAAATAAGTTCATTCAGAGCTTTCTTGTCATTAAGGTTTAAATTATAAAACATTTTTCTGTTTTGATTTTGTAACATACTTCTAATATCTTCTTCACAGAAAGCTTCAAAGGCTTTTACAGTATGGACTAAACCAGGATTAAAGGTGGATGGCTTTACAAAAAAATTACAATAACTGTGACCTGCATTATTCAATATATACTTTAAATTTAACTTATGAGTGTAGAGCTTGAGTTCCATCAAAGTTTTTGTAACATTTGCCTCCTACTGGGCTGGAAATTAAGTCCTAGTTTCTACAATTTAATGTGCTAATCAGAAATGTTAAAATCACACAAATTATAAACTTTCATCTGAAAACGTACAATAATTTAGTTCTGTTGCTGTTGGACTGGGTAATTCGATCTCAGTTTGAGGGGGATCTGAAAAATCTATAATCTGCTTCCTGGGAGTACAGCACTGACATGTACAAACTAGCTGCAGCTCATGCAGAAGATCTACTAAAAATGGCAAGTCTCTTACACTGTATAAAATTTGTGCTGCTTTTGCTACCTACAAGTTAAATCTTTTCTTAAAGAACAGTCCTTGGATAAGGAACAATTTAAGAAGGCAGTCATCCACCTTTAAACTGAAGAGGCAGGGCTTGTAATGGTTGAGTGCTTGACCTGTGATCACAGTAAAAGGAGATGGTGTTCACGGCCATAGACTCCCTTACCTTGTCAAAGGTTGTATGTAACCTTGTATATGTGCCAGAAAGAGAAATGTGATAAAGTAGTAGGACACCGTTAAGGTGAAATTTTTATCTTAGTGTTTGGCACAGTACCCACCTTAAATGCAGTTTTGCTCAAGGCAAGGCATTCATTGAAGGTTGCCTTCTCACTCAGACACATACCATTTTAAATTATGTCTTTATACTTGCCTGTATGTACCTTTGTATCTTCTAAAACATTTTTGTTTTGTCAACGGTGTAACTGTATATTAAACACACCTATAAAACCAACAAATATACCCATCCATCCATTTATTTAATAAAACATTTGCCTTGGATATGGTTATTGTGGCAAATCAACTGAGCAGAGCAAAACAGAAGTCTCTATCTCTACCTCAACAACAGTCCTCGGATCATCCTTCTAGATCCCCAGGCATTCCTGATAAGCTGAGTGATATAATTTCTTCATTTTGCCTTGGGTCTGTGTTGAGGCCTCTTCCAAAAAATCCTTGCCTGGTACATATTCCCACAGGTAACCTGTAAGCTTCCTTACTAGGAGGACAAAACCAAATCAACTAATTCTTCTCCATCCAGAACAGAAGAGACTATACTCAAGATCATCCTAGATCCCTGAAACACTCAGTCTATTGCAGACAGCACTGAGAAGCAATCTAATTTCTACTGCATGTGGCCTCAATCTCATCCAAACAAGACCACAGGTGAGGACAGACACATAGAATGAACAGTAAACAGAGACTTTCATACAATGATTCAACTCTGTTGTTGCCATCACATTCCAGCAGAAGGCTTGTACTACTGCACCTAACCAATATCACTCCCCTAAATATTTTTCGATCTCCATTCATGACCAAAGATATTTTAATTTCTTCATTTGCAGTAGTCAATTCTCTCCAATCCACAGAGAGCAAGTCACTTTCTTCTTGTGAAGAACTGTGACGTCTGCATTTATTGGACATGATTTCATTGTCACCATTTCACAGACTACAGTGTATACCAGAAATCACAGTCACTTGAAGTTAAAAGAACAGCAACCCAAAAAGGCGACATACATCTCCTCAAACTGAATGATCTCCAAACCTCAACTGCATCTTGACATCCCGTCCATAAAAATGACAAAAAAGGGGGTGAATAAACACATCTTTGGCATAACCCTGCACCAGTTTTGAGCATACCTGGCTTATCAAGAATGAGGACACAACTACAGCTCTGTAAATACAAGGTCCAAATGGAATGCAGCAATGACCTTAGGAAAACATACATACTGTTACAGCACCTCCCACAAGACATTCCAGATACATGGACATATGTCTTGTCTACAGCTATGGACCACATTTGGATCATGCTGCAAACTCCTATGACCACT
Organism: Protopterus annectens; assembly: GCF_019279795.1. NCBI lineage: Eukaryota > Metazoa > Chordata > Ceratodontiformes > Protopteridae > Protopterus > Protopterus annectens. The sequence goes on from NC_056735.1 coordinate 138,211,718, forward strand.
CCAATAACCTTGCAAGTACAAAGAACTGATGCAGTATTCCACACTCAGGATGGAATTTGTGATACTCCTCTGATTCAGAGGCTCAGCTACTGGATGAAGCCTACTTTCAGGCAGTCTTGTCTAAGCTTTCCCAGGGAAGCTGTGGTGTATGATTCATCTATAACTAGGACCCACCTTAACCCCCTTTCTGAAAATGGGGACACACTTCACAGTCTGCCAGTTCAAATGTAATGTTTCTATATTCCATGCAGGACAGCCTTCGTCCATCATTGCTGAGAACAGCCTGGGATAAACTCCCCTGTCTGAATTGCCAGATGATTTGCCAGAAACTCTCTGAGACTATCCAAAGGCCATTCTCCATGGACTCAAACTCTTCCCACATCACCATTTTCACTTTAGCAACTAACATAGCTGCCGCATTCCTTGACTATCTGTACCTATCCATCAAATTTGGAGACACTCATCCAATATACATATAGGTAAAACAGTTATGTCAGAGGCTTGCTAAATAATTCTGCTAGTAAAAGGAACTTGTCAGCACTTAGCTTATAACTTGAAGAAAAAAAAAAACATACACAGCTCACTGTCAAAAAAAATGCAAGTGTGTATGTAAAAAATACTCTAATAAAATCACTCCAAAAGAATCACAATACTACATGTTGAGCACTTTCCTCCTTTTAAAGAAGGGGTGTAATAAAAAAATGAACACTTGTGAATATCAGCTTCTTATAAAACTAAAGTCACATTTTTATTTACTTACCCTTTGTCAACTGGGTTAGGCCCACCAATCTTGTGGCCACTCCTCTGGGGAGATCCAGGGTGGTATTTCTCTGTCTAGATGAAATTTGGCCAGGACATTGGGGAACTTCCACTAATTGTCACTGTTGTGAGATGGACCAATTTTGCAGTAGCACTTCCTGTTAACATTCCAGGTGCAGAAGCTGCCCGGAAAAACACGGAGGCAGATGGAGAGTGAAGGAGATAATGGAGTGGTGAGAGAAATGGAGGAGAAAGCAAATACTAAGCCTGGAGAAAGCGTGCAGGATTCTGAGAAGTTGTTTCAAAGAAATCTGACTGATGGAAATGAGTTGGCAAATGATGGATGTATAATTACAACCCTCCAGTCAGGTGGGTTACAGGATAATTTACTTAAAGAAACGGTAATGCAGACTGAGCCAGACAATGAAGGAGATGTTTCTGGTGTAGGACATTATGGAGAAAATAAAAAAGAGGATGCAGAGACAATCCTGAAAAATAGTGGTGAGATGGAAAAAAACATATGCGTAAAAACGTAAAAGCCAGCAAAAGGGGAGTAGCAGAAAAGAAGACAGAAGAAAATGAAAAATGGAAGTTTGTGATAAGGATTTGAAGTAAAGAGGGCAAAGGAATGGACAGGCATGAAGTGTGGGACGATTTAATACCTCCTCTGCGTATAAAGGCATATATGGTACGACAATTTATTCTTATTAACAAAGATATTTTGTGCCACTATATTTGAGACTGTATTTTTCAATAGAAAATTTTCTTTGAGAATATGAAGAGGAAAAAAATGTAACCCATGGAATCTTTATGTGATAAAAGCATTTAACAGGGAAACTAAAAAGATTCATGTACAACTCTGAACAGTGGTGTAAAGTCAGACTGACAGGGCATGTGAAAACTCTGCGTAAAGAAATACTGGACATTGCAAACGTTTATGATTAAAGGGAGGTTTTATGGAGTGGTAGATAGGACTGTAATATTGTGTTAAAAAAGAGAGAAAATAATTATACCAAGCATGATAAATATGGAAGGGAACAGGAGCACTGTAAAGTAACAGGGTCAACCCAAAATAGTTTTTGTGTGTGTGTGTGTGTGTGTGTGGAAAAGGACATTTTACAAGTAACTGTGATAAAAGAAAATGTTATGTTTATGGGGAAATGAGACATGACACAAAAAATGTGAATTGAAACGATATCAATGTAACAAAATTGGAAATGTATGGATGGATTGCAAAAATGAAAATAAGAGTAAGGAAAAAGAAAATGAACAAAGAAGAAATTTTAGCACTACTAGAAACAGAAGAAAAATTAGATAAGAAAAAAATAATAAAGAGGACCTAGAAGAAGGTTCTAAAATAAGTGATGAAGAAGGCAAATTGAGAGATTGTAAAAGAAAAAAGGATTCTACTTGTAAAATGTTTAAAGACAAAAAAAAAAAGAAATTTAGAGAGATAAGTACAAAAGAAAAAGAAAGGAAATTGTTGAAAAACAGTATATACAGTACTGATCGGGGGTTGGTATAATGTTTAACAGAAAAAGAGCACAGAGCTAGAAAAGAAGATTTATTTAAATGAACAAAAGTATTAGGACAAGTAAATATGGATACAGCTGTAGGATCAGATGGAACAGGGTATAAAATGTGCAAAAATTTAAGAGACTAGCAAAGAAGTATTTTTAATGTTTCTGAATGAACGGTTAAATAAATTTTTGTGTATAAAGAATTATGTAGTAGAATACTTAAATTCATATGAAAGAAGGAAGATAGAAGGCAATTAAAAAATTGGAGACCGATAGTACTGAATAATAATGATTATAAGATCTTTATGAAACTAATACAAGAGACATTTGAAACTAAAATTAAAAACATTACGCAAGATACTATATTTATAAAGAAGTTATGTACTTACCATAACATTCCATGCGAGTTGTTCATCTCGCCTTCATTCTTTACTGATGGCTTCCGAGCCGATCCCTTGGCTCTGAGTCGGCCAATTGCAAAGCTCGAGGTCTTCAAATAGCTCTAGGCCAAGTCCCTATCCCATGATGCACCTAGAGTTACATCAGATCTTGTTTGCTGCATAAAATAATACCATATATCATTCTTTCACTCCCAAGAGGAAGGTATAAGAGGACTGAGCAACCAGGATAGATCCAGCATCTCAGTCATCTGACAGCCCAGGAGGTGGTAGGAGGGAGGGACGTTAGAAAGAAGGTGAGATGTACAACTCACATGGGACGTTAAGTACATAACTTCTTTATGTGAAGTTGTTCTATCTCGCCGTTCATTCTTTACTGATGGGTAGTGTCCCAAGTACGATCAACCTCAGGTGGCTCACGGGAGTATATTTCTCAGGATCTAAGGCCCTGTCCCTGGAGGCCTTGTCAACTTTGTAATGAGTGATGATGGTATGAGGTTTTGACCAAATGGCTGCTGCGCAAATGTTATCAATAGGAAGTCTGGTGAAAAAGGCAGGGGATGTAGAAACAGCTCTGGTTGAGTGAGTTTTAATTTTATGCTGTAAAGGCATGTTAGCAGCTGAATAAGCAAAAGTGATACAATCAGATAACCGTTCAGAAAGAGTTGTTTTAGCCACTGTGGTCTACCCTTCCTGGAGTCTGAAAATGAAACAAAAAGCTGGTCTAATTTCCTGAAGTCTTTTGTTCTATCCAAATAAAATCTAAACGGTCTGTGAACATCAAGTTTGTGCAGCATGTACTCTAAATTGTTTGAATGGTTGGGGAAGAAGACTGGCAAATCAACAGTTTTGTTGAGATTAGTTTCAGTGCAAACCTTGGTCAAGAATAAGGGGTTTGTTCTAAGTGAAACTCTCTCAGCATGGAATATCAAATAAGGAGGCTTGATGGATAAAGCCTGAAGCTCTGACACACTGCGGGCAGAAGTAATAGCTACTAAAAAGATGTTTTTTCAAGACAAAAATTTGAGGTCACTCGAGGAAGCTGGTTCAAATGGCGGAAGAATTATGCTGGAAAGCATAAAATTCAGATTCCGTAAAGCATAGGGAGATTTCACAGGTGGTCTAATATGAAAAGTCCCTTTGAGAAAGGCTTTGGATAACTTGTGTGACATAATATTCAATCCTTCAAATCCAAGATGAAAATTAAAAATAGCAGTCAGCTGAACATGAACTGTTGCTGCTGCAGCTCCTTTGTTGAAAATCATAGTCAAGAACTCAAAAATGGAGGCCATAGGGGCTTGGTAAGGATCAATACTGTTTTTAGAGACCCATACAGAAATTTTTTTTCCATTTACTAAGATACAGCTTCCTCATAGAAGATTTATGAGAGGATAATAGAATTTGCTTCGTTTCACTGGAAAGGTTATGGAACCTGGCTATGATGGGAATTGGAGCAGCCAAGCTGCCAGCTTCAGGGACTTCAGAGAGGGATAAAGTTCCCCCGATGAGTGCATCAGAAGGTCTGGAACTGGGTCAAGAATCCAAGGGTCCCCCAAAAGATGAAGCCAAAGGATGGGGAACCAAATCTGACAAGGCCAATGAGGGATTATTAGAATGATGGTTCTTCCCATGGTTTTTGCTTTCTGTAGAACCTTGATTATCAACAGGATTGGTGGAAACGCATAGAGGAGACCTGGAGGCCAATCGTGTACAAGTGCATCCCTTGGGGCTTCTCCCGGAGGGGGAATCAGGACAAAGTAGCTTCTGCATTTGGTGTTCATGTGACTGGCAAAAAGGTTGCAGCAAGGCTGGCCCCACCTGCGAAATATCCTGTCCACTATTTCTTTCTTGAGGGACCACTCGTGGGGCAACAATATTGCTCTGCTTAGCTTGTCTACTATCATGTTGGATTTCCCTGGGATGTGCGTTGCCAACAGAAAGTGCTGGGTGGAAGTAGCCCACTGCCATACTCTGAGAGCCTCACGAGAAAGGGAGTAAGACCTGGTTCCTCCTTGTTTGTTCAAATACCAGACCACTGACATGTTGTCCATCTGAATCGCAATTGTAAACAGAGGAAGAGAGTCCTGAAAGTACTACAACACCAAAAGTACTGCTCTCATCTCTAGGACATTGATATGCTGATGTGTTTCTTGATCGGTTCATGTGCCTTGGGCTGTCTTTCCCTGAAAATGCCCCCTCCCCGCCCTATCAGGGAAGCATCTGTGGTCACTGTGGCCGCTGGAAGGGGTAGCACAAACGGGCATCCTATCGTGACATGAAGTGAGGTCAACCACCACTGAAGATCCTTTTAGCAGGAATTTGTGATCATTATCATGTGAGACATGTGAAGCTCTTGGTAAAACCATTGAGTGAACAACAGCCATTGTAGTATCCGCATGTGCATATGACCTAGTGGTATGGCTAGAATTGCTGCTGCCATCAGGCCTAACAATTTCAGAACTTCTGATGCTGGTGACTTGTCTTTGGATATCAGAACATTGACATGCTGATGAACAAGAAAGACTCTTTCTATTGGAAGCCTTAGTGTGGTGGCGGTGGTGGTGTCCAGTTCTGCTCCAATTAAAACTATATGCTGCGATGGCGACCAGGCAGACTTTTTCTGAGTTGATTGTAATGCCCAGTTGATTGCAAAGTGAGAGAATGGACTCTCTGGCCCAAATGAGTTGATGCCTGGTGTTGGCAGTAAGGAGCCAATAGTTTAGGTACGGAAACACCTGGAATCCTAAACGCCTCAGGTGAGCCGTGACCACTGCCATGCTTTTAGTGAACACTGGGGGCTGTAGTGAGGCCAAAGGGCAGGGCTCAAAACTGGTAATGATTGGCTCCCAGCCGGAAGCGCAGATGATCCCTGGATGGCCCTGGCCATTTTTATGTGGTAGTATGCATTCTTGAGATCTATCAAGCGCATCCAATTGTCTTTCCATAAGAAGGGAAGTATAGACTGAAACGTGACCATCCGGAACGTCTCTGTTTACAGATTTGTTCAGTCTTCTGAGGTCCAATATGGGTCTCCAGTCCCCCATCTTTTTTGGAACTAAAAAGAATCTTGAGTAAGTTCTGGATCCTCTCTGGTCTGCTGGGACTGGTTGGATGACTTTTTCTTAGCAACGTTTGGACCTCTAATGTTGCTTGTTCCCTGTAACTGAATGGAACGCCCGGGATTTTTCTTATGGGTGGAGGGGATGTAGCAAATGGGATGAAGCATCCTCTGGAAACGATACTTTGTACCCAGCTGTCTTTTGTTATTTTGAGCCAGGCGTCTGGATACAAAGATAAGTGACCCCAGACTGCCTCCAGAGCAGGACAGTTGGGCTTCCTTTCAGGAGTGCTTGTAGGGCTGATCTGCAAATGCCTCCCATTACTGCCCCCTGTTTTGCCTCTGGATGGGGGTTCACCACGTGTCCTGAAAGGCTCCTTGGGCTTTTCGGAACCACATTTTTCCTCCCTTTTGACCCTTAGGGTAGGGTCTGGTAGGGGTGGAAAAATGGACCCCAATGGCAGACACAGTCTTTCCATCCTGCTCACACCTGGTTAAGGTTTCCTTCCCTTTAGGCCCGAAAAGGGATGAGCCATCAAAAGGAGTATTCAAGAAGGATGACTTGGAGGGCTCCACGGAGGAACACAAGCGCATCCAGGAGTGTCTCCTAAGAGTAACTCCTGTACCTGCTGCCCTACTTGTCCCATCAACTGCATATGAAATGAGGCGCATGGATGAGTTTACTATAGAATTGAGGGTAGCAAGCTGGGCGGTAACTGTCGGTAGCTCATGCAGCTACTGTACCCTGAAGAGAGTCTCCTGCCTCTTTAAGGAGATTTCAATGTAACCTGGCAAAATGGGTTAAATAGTTGAGCGAAAGAAGAGCAAAAGTTGCTGAACTACACATGTGCTTCACATATCTATCCATGATCCTGTTAGGAGGATGGATAGACTAGGAAGTTTCAGACATTTTCTTTTTGGTGGCTGCCGCCAACACCATGGCATCAACTGGCACACCTTTTGTTAATAAAGATTTGTCAAGGGGGGTGTGATGATCGTGCCCTGGCCCAGCAATCAAGGAGCCTCAATCCTCACCACTAACACCAGGGAAGTTGTCTTGTAGAAGAGGAAAGGATAACTAATACACACAGTAAAGTACAATTTCCCTTAAGTGCACACAGAGATCGCAGTCAGTCTGGGGCTGGTTGCTCCCTTGCTCTCCAGGTCCCAAATAAGACTCCCCACTGGCACAGCTATAGGGTCCAGATCTCAGCCTAGCAGGCAAACTAACCTCCAAGTACCCTCCCTGTCTAACCAGTGCTTTGTGTCCCTGCCCAGGTAGCTGACACATACCCACACTTTGAGATAAGTATTTATACAACTTCACAGACACTCCTGGGAAAGGCTGACACAGATTCTCCAGCTGTGCCCCTTTACCCAGACTATATGGTAGTAATTCCTGCCACCACCAGCTTAATAATTATCAGTTACCCAAAGACCCTTGAAAGGGTGTCCAATTATTACTGTGCAATATTATTATCCAATTGGTAATGTGACTGTTCAGTCTAAGGCTTATTAGAATCGCCTATTACGATATCCTCTATAAATATGCAATGTACTCTAGACTACTTCACTACACAAACCAGCCACAGGTAAAGGGTTTTAAAATATTTAATAACAAATAATTAAAACACAAGACAATACTACTACACCACAGAGATATACAAGAGTTCAGAGATCACACAGAAACTTAAAACAATACAGTAGGACAGGTCTGATGTCAAAGAAAAACACAATCTAACTTTCTAACCTTTAGCTAATCTTAAGAGAAAACACAGTGCTATACTCCTACTTAAATACATAAACAGCATAAGCAGTACTGGGGTTGATGGTCCAAGACAATTTCTTTCAGTCTCTCACTGAACAATAGTTTTTAAAACACTAGCAAACAGCTCTGCTAAGGCCCTCCCAAATTACATCATTTTGACACTTAGGTTGTCCCAGTATTCACATTACATCATTTTAACACTTAATCTGGAGTTCCCAGGCCACAAACTGCATTATTTAGCAAGCTAACACCTGCTCAGGAAACTAAAACAATAAAAGACATTTCACATGTATACTCTAACAATTATTCCTAAAGTTAAGACAACAAAAAGAATGTGTTCAGCCAGACGCTTCGGCACCATTTTTTAGATAATTGTAACTTCAAAGAACATTTGAAATGCTTGGCTTGATTATCCTTTTAGCAGATGGCAATAGGTTCATAAGTTAGTACTAAGCTAATTGCCCTTGCGAGCCATTTTAAGCCTAGCCAATTATCCCTTGTGAGACTCCAACCCTGCACCTTGTGTTTGTAAGGCAAACACCTTAACCATTAGGCCACCCTCCTAACCACAACAATCTTGAATTTCACATTTTACAGTGTTTTCTTTCATTTAAAAACACAAGCCTGTATTTTACATTTATTTATACAAATGATAGAATTATGTATCAAATTCTATTTGACTAGGCTGGCAGCCTTCGCCCATCTTTCCCCAATCTTCACATCTCTACCCCCCTGGAGAACTCAAGTTAGTTTTTCAAGTGACCCTTGAGAAACGCTGCTTGAGAAGGTCTATCTGAGGGTACTTCACCCCATTCCCTGTCTTGAGAGGCCATCTGCATTGACATATCATACGCTTGCAACCCCAGGCTCCATCTTAGCAATTTGGCATTTTGCTGACTGGCTCTGTTTAACAATGTTAGTGGGTTATGATCTGTCGTTACAGTGAATTTTCTTCCATACAGATAAGGTTGAAGTTTCTGCAATGCCCACACTATAGCTAGACATTCCTTTTCTACAGCATCATAGCATTCCTCCCTGGGTTGGAGCCTACAACTGAGATAAACCACTGGGTGCTCTTCCCCCTCTGAAGAAATCTGGTTAAGTATAGCCCCCACCCCATGGTTTGAAGTATCCACCTGCACAACATATTCTTTGCTGTAATCTGGACTGTCTAACACAGGGGGCCCTCCCAAAGCTTCTTTAAGCTTCTGAAATGCCTGCTCACATGCTGCGGTCCACACTACTTTATCTGGCCTGTTCTTCCTTGTCAGGTCTGTGAAGGGAGCAGCTATGGTATAACTAGGGATGAACTTTCTGTAGTACCCTGCTGTCCCTAAAAATGCCCTCACCTGTTTTTTGGTAACAGGTGCAGGCCATGCCTGATTAGCTTCCACTTTGGCAGGTTCTGGCCTGATCTTACCACTCCCCACTCTATGTCCTATGTAGGAGACCTCTGCCATACCCATGTGACATTTGCTCGGCTGAATGGTAAGCCCTGCCCTCTGTAGTCTGACCAGCACCTCCCCTGACATGCTGATGGTGCTCTGGCCAGGAGTGGCTGTAGATGGCAATATCATCTAGGTAAGCAAGGGCAAACCCTCCTGTCCCTGTTAGGATATTATCCACCAGCCTCTGGAAAGTCGCTGGGGCATTCTTCATCCCAAAGGGCATCTTTGTGAACTCGTACAAGCCAAAAGGAGTCACAAAGGCTGACTTCTCTCTAGCACTGGGAGTCAAGGACACCTGCCAGTAACCTTTGGTAAGATCAATGGTTGTAAGATACTTAGACCCACCCAACTGCTCTAGGGCCTCATCTGTCCTAGGCATGGGGTAAGCATCCGACTCTGTGTGACTATTTAATTTCTTGTAATCCACACAGAACCTGGTGCTGCCATCCTTCTTTGGCACCAACCCCACTGGCGAGGCCCAGAGACGGTTGGACTCTTGAATCACCCCTAGTTTCAACATCTCCTGTACCTCTTCCCTCAGAGTCTGTCTGACTCTCTCAGGCACCCTATAAGGGGCCCAACTAATAGGCCTTTGGGGTCCTGTATCCACCTGGTGCTGCACCAGGTGGGTGTTCCCTGGTTTCCCAGTGAACATGTCCCCAAATTCTTACAACACTACTCGGATTTCTCAAACCTGGGTAGGAGATAGCTGCTGGGACATTGCTACCCCTTCCACCAAGGAGTCAGCCCGAGCCTCACTGAGGAGATCAGTCCCCAGATCTCCCTCGGACTCCCCTTGTAGTCCACTGCAAATACTCAGCATAAGGGCCTCCCTATCATGGTAAGGTTCCATCATGTTAACATAGTACAATTTGTGCCCCTGCGGTCTGCCTAGCTTTTCCACCATGTAGTTAACATCACTTACCTTTCTCACCACCTTGTAAGGTCCCTCCCAAGCTGCTTGCAGCTTGTTGGGTTTGACAGGAATGAGAATCATTACCTGCTGCCCCACAGCATATTCTCTAGCTCGAGCATTCCTGTCATACAACACCTTTTTATGTTGTTGGGCTTCTGCCAGGTTCTCCTGGGTCAAACCCATGAGTTCCCTGAGCCTTGTCCTGAGGTTTAGGACGTATGCCACAACAGACTCCTTGTGAGACTCGCACTCACCTTCCCACTCATCTCAAATTAAATCTAGAGGTCCCCTCACCCTATGCCCATACAGCAACTCAAGGGGTGAAAAATCTGGGGATTCCAGGGGAACCTCTCTGTAAGCAAACAACAGATGGGACAAATATTTGATCCACTCCCTCTTAAACTGATCTGCAAATGCCTGTAGCATGGACGTGATTGTAGAGTTTAACCTCTCAGCAAGACCATTAGTTTGGGGATGGTAGGGGGTGGTCTTCATGTGCTTCACCCAAAAGGACTTCCACAGACAAGCCAGCAGGTCTGACATAAAATTGGCACCTCGGTCAGTCAGTATTTCTTTTGGGAAACCTAATTTGCTGAAAATCTGTAACAAAGCATTTGCCACCTTCTCTGCCTCAACAGAGGACAAAGCCACTACCTCAGGGTATCGTGTAGCATAATCCACTACCACTAGGATATATTTTTTCCTGTGGAACTTGGGGTACTCAAAGGACCCACAATATCCACAGCTACCTTCTGAAATGGCTCCTCAAACACAGACAAAAGCATCAAAGGAGCTCTCTCTCACCTTGTCTCCTGCCTTGCCTACCATTTGGCACTGCTCACAAGTCCTGCAGTACCCTGTTACATCTCGGAAATTCCAGGCCAATAGAAGTTTTGCATAATACGCCAATTTGTACATTTTATGCCCATATGACCTGCAAAGGGAATATCATGGGTTATGGCTAGAAGCACCAGATGGTAGGCTCTAGGCACTACCAACTGCTGTAATCTCTCACCTTCTAGCCCTCCCCTCAGGGGTCCGCACTCTGTACAGTAACCCTTTGTCCCAGTATATAGATTGCCCCTTCCCTTGAGAATCAGCTGCCTCCCTAGCTACCTGCCTCAAGCCTTGCAATGTAGAGTCTGAGAGTTGAGCCTGTCTCAACTCTCTCTTTGTAACCCTTCCCAGCACCCCTTCCATAGGAAGTCTGGCATCCTCTGACAGTGGTGCCTCACTGTCAGCCTGGTTACTGCTACTCATCTCTACCTTTACAGTTACCCTGTCCAAGGGAACATCAGTACCCACAAGCAGCTGTGGCTCACATTCAGCATCACTCCACTACAGAGCAGCTCCCTCCCTGAAGTAACCACCTCAGCAGTCCTGGCTGCAAGCATGCAGTCTGTCTGGGTCTCCCCCAGGTTACCAGACCCACATGCTTGTCTCCTAGCCTCACTGCATGTAACTGCATGAGTACATACTACTGCCTCATGTGAATCCTTCCCTCTCAATGACATCTGCAAGACAGTAGTTCCATACACCGGTTGTCTCAAGACAACCTGCTATTAGCATTTTGTCTTTTCCACTTACTGGCTCCCTTACCTTTGGTTCCCCACCTTGCCTCCGTGGACACCTGTATGACACATGGCCCCACTGGTTGCATTCAAAACATTTCACCCTAGGTCCTGGACGTGTACCTGGACCAGTGGCTTCCCCTGCTACTGGCGGATTCTGTTGGGGCAGTCGGTGCTGCCCACCATGGGTTCCTTTAGACCCATGAGCAGTACTGGGGGTCCCCTTTCCTGTGCAGGGCTGCCCTGCTGGCCAGGTATAGGTCTCCCTTCTTCCCCAACTCATCTAAAGTAGCACATTTTCTCTATCAGCTAACCAGATCCTCATGTTCTCAGGTAAAGTGCTAAGGGCTTGTTCCTTAACCAAAAGGTCTGCCAACCCTTCAAAAGTGGTGACCTGACATCCACTCACCCAGCTATGAAAATAAGTGCTCAGTTCAACAACATATTCACATACATTTTCATCTGCCTTGTGTCTGTTTTCCTATACATTTCAGGTGTTAGCTTAAAACATTGTAACAGACATTTCTTTACAGCAGTATAATCAAAACAGAGTCAGGCATTTGTAATATACAAGTTACAGCTTTCCCATGGAGTAAGGGGGTCAGGAACTGTACCCAGAGCCTTTGATCAGCACTATACTGTTTGCATACTCTTTCAAACATGTGAATGAAACTATCAAACTTATCCCCCTCTTTAAATTGCAGAAGAAATTTACTGACCTGTTGTGCTTCTGGGGTCCAGTTACTCCCTTCCCCATTACCTCCATGACCCTGGCGAACAGTCAGCATTTCCCTCTCATGCTTCCTCTGACGCTCGTTTTCTTCTGCTTCCATCTCCAAATGCCTGGCCTCCAACGCAAGTCTCTTTAGCTCTAGCTGGACTTTTAAGTACACTGCAGAAAAGTTGAGCTGTCCATTCCCAGAGGATATTGTATCTCCACTGCCAGTCCGATAGTCCTTCGCGGAAAGGTTGAGCTGTCCATTCTTCAAGGATATTGCATCACCACTGCCAGCCTGATTGTCCTCTTGGATGCTGTTTTCTGATGTAGCTGTAACCAAGGCTGCAATCAGGTCTGCCTCAGTCAGGTTTCCATGCACCAGTCCCCTAGCCTGGCACATCTCTACCAGCTGGCTAATTGTCAGCTTTCCATACTCCTGTGCTGACATGCTGCCTGCTCACCCTGACTAACTAAGCTAACAAAAGAAATAAAACAATTGTGATCTGAACTCTGAGTATACACTGCATGGCTGATTTAGAGTACAAAACACGTCCAGAGATCACTGTACATAAGCTACAGGATTCACTCCACCCACACCACTGCCAAACACTTGAGAGGATATCTTATCCCAACCGCTGCCACAACTTGTGACGACCGTGCCCTGGCCCAGCAATCAAGGAGCTTCAATCCTCACCACTAACACTAGGGAGGTCATCTCATAGAAGAAAGGATAACTAATACACACAGTAAAGTACACTTTCCCTTAAGTGCACACAGAGATCGCAGTCAGTCTGGGGCTGGTCGCTCCCTTGCTCTCCAGTTCCCCAATAAGACTCCCCACTGGCACAACTATACGGTCTAGGCCTCGGCCTAGCTGGCAAGCTAACCTCCAAGTACCCTCTCTGTCCAACCAGTGCTTCGTGTCCCTGCCTAGATAGCTGACACACACCCACTTTGAGATAAGTATTTATATAACTTCACAGACACTCCTGGGAAAGGCTGACACAGATTCTCCAGCTGTGCCCCCTTTACTCAAACTATACGGTAGTAATTCCTGCCACCATCAGCTTAATAATTATCAGCTACCCAAAGGCCATTGAAAGGGTGTCCAATTATTATTGTGCAATATTATTATCCAATTGGTAATGTGACTATTCAGTCTAAGGCTTATTAGAGTGGCCTATTACGATAACCTCTATAAATATGCAATGTCCTCTAGCCTACTTTGCTACACAAACCAGCCACAGGTAAAGGTTTTTAAAATATTTAATAATAAATAATTAAAACACAAGACAATACTACTGCACCACAGAGATATACAAGAGTTCAGAGATCACACAGAAACTTAAAACAATACCGTAGGACAGGTCTGATGTCAAAGAAAAACACTTAAATCTAACTTTCTAATCTTTAGCTAATCTTACCAGAAACACAGTGCTAAAATCCTACTTACATACATAAAGAGCATAAGCAGTACTGGGGTTGATGGTCCAAGACAAATTCTTTCAGTCTCTCACTGAACAATAGTTTTTAAAACACTAACAAACAGCTCTGCTAAGTCCCTCCCAAATTACAACACTTTGACACTTAGGTTTTCCCCGTGTTCACATTACATCATTTTGACACTTAGTCTGGAGTTCCCAGTCCACAAACTGCATTATTTAGCAACCTAACACCTGCTCAGGAAACTACAACAATAAAAGACATTTCACATGTATACTCTAACAATTATTCCTTAAGTTAAGACAATAGAAAGAATGTGTTCAGCTAGCCACTTTGGCACCACATTTTTAGATAACTGTAATTTCAAAGAAATGCTTGGCTTGATTATCCTTACAGTAGATGGCAATGTTGCAACAATCTTGAAGTTCACATTTTACAGTGTTTTCTTTCATTTAAAAACACAAGCCTGTATTTTACATTTATTTATACAAATGATAGAATTATGTATCAAATTCTATTTGAATAGGCTGGCAGCCTTCGCCCATCTTTCCCCAATCTTCACAGGGGCATCAAACGGCACAGCTTTTGTTAAGAAAGATTTGTCAAGGGGGGCAGAAATTAACTTATTAGGCCTTCTAGGGACAGGCTCCATAGTATCCGGAGACTCCCATGCCCTTCGTGAGACCAGCTACATCAGCTCATCGAAGGACGGAGACACTCAAGAGGTGGAGGGCTGAGACCCGAAAGCCTTCGGGAGAACTGACTCATCCTCAGTAGGGTTTTTTGGACTGCTAGTCACCCCTCTGCCTAAGGATTTCAAGTATCTCAGCGAATGAGATATCTTCAGAGGGGGACCGTGGGGACCCTTCTGACTCATCTAAGTCAGTATCAGATGTTAGAGACTCCTGGGTGGAGTCTAGATGTTTCCTCTTACACAATCTCTTCCTGGGAACCTCATCAGCAGGAGCTTCTGGTGAGGTCTCGGATGAGCAAGGGCCAACCCAGTGGGGCTTCCTGAGGCTCTGGGTCTCTACACTTGGTCAGGATGTGTGAGGCAGAAGCAGACGCTTTAGGGGAGGAAGAAGCCAGACCTGATGTTGAGAATGTCTTACGAGACATGACTCTCCTCATGGCATCGAAAGCACCTCTGCTCTAATTCGAGGGAAGCAACGGATCCAAGGAAACCATCGATACCCCCAGCACCGGGACAGTGGGCTCTGAACCAGAGGTAAGAGCCGAGCTCTGACCAAGCGGAAGCCCTGAGAGGCAGAGTCGGAACCAACAAGTTGGTCCAATTATCCTCCCTGAACCCGACCAGAGTGTCGGCTCCTAGAGTCCTCGATTGGCACCGAGGATGTCAAAGTGAAAGGAGCCGAAGGCACTGGAGCAGGCGTCAGCTCCGAGTGTTCCAGAATCAACAGGTCCGCTTCTTCCAGCTCTGGACCAGCATGGCTCCGAGGAGGAACAGTTTGAGCTTGTGTAAGGATCTTCAGCTCTGAAGCCATTTGGGTTGAAGCCGATTTTTTTGCCAAGGCCGGTGCCAGTAACAGCTTCTGCACCACACGATCCACATCCAGATCAGAAAGGCTGATAGAGGACTGAGATGAGTGCACCAAAGGTGGTACCGACTGTAATAATGGGCTCTTAGGAGTTTCAGATACCGGTTCCAAGACTGGGGACCAGCTCCGAAAAGACTGTCAGTTCCGATGGCAGTGGAGCCGAAGTTGAAGAATGTTTTGATTTCTTTGATTCAGAAGTCCTAGAAGACTTTGAGGACCTGCTGGATCCATCTTGGTCTCTCAAAGCTTCTTGAAAGGACGGTTTCAACAAACCTCTGTTTATTAATTTTCTTTTCCTTTCCTGTAGGACCCTGGAGGAGAAGAAATGGCATATAGAACAGCTATCCTGTAAATGCAGGGTTCCTAGACAGTACACACAGTTTACATGGCTGTCTGTTACAGATATGTTTTGGCCACACTTTGGGCACTTTTTGAAACCTGGCTTAGCATGCTTCTCTTGGTCAGCCATTGTAATCTAACAGAGAAAATTACTATAATCACAAAAATTCTAAACAGTAATTATCCACAAAAGCCTTAAATATAATCAGGCTGAGTCACACACACAGAGTAATATTAATGTTACAGTGACAGATAAAGGTCTGTCTAAAATGCACAATAAGAAAATATAAGCAGACTATGCAATGAAAAGAGGATAGCTGCTATAAGACATACAAACCTTATCTAAGATTTTCTAAGGAACAATTATCTGACAGAAATTAATGTCAACTGCAACTACAACAGTAGTATCAATCCAAGCCTTTTCTAAAAATGTTAAGGCTAAACACACCAAAAAAGCTATAAGAGCTTTACAAAACTATCTAAAACTATCTAAATATCAATATAAAGAAGTAATGAATAAAAAAGTTTTACTGGCCCGAGCTAATGCAGAACATCCGATCTGTTGCAGCGGCAAACTAGATCTGAGGTAACTCTAGGTGCATCACGGGATAGGAACTTGGCCTCGAGCTATTTGAAGACCTCGAGCATTGCAATTGGCCGACTTAGATCCGAGGGATTGGCTCCGAACCCATCAGTAAAGAATGAACAGCGAGATAGAACAACTTCACATCTTTATTTACACGCGCACACACACTAAAAGGGAAGGGCTGTCAAGAGTTATTAATTGTAGTTTGATAAGTTGCAGATAATATTATGAATAATATAATATAAATAATATTATGAAAAATTGTGGATAATATTATCTAAAATCTTAATAAGGCATTTGATACAATCGGGCATGAAATCTTATGGGTGGTAATGAAAGAATATAAGCTAGAAAGTTAAGAAATTATTACTACAGTACACTGACACATAAAGTAAAAATACTTGTAAATGGCTGGTTAAGCCAAGAGGTACATATGAAGAGTGGAGCAAGACATGGCTGTCCAATGAGTTGTACACTATTTGCATTAGTTATGAATGTGATAGTATGTGAAATAAATTACAAAATGATGGACGCGGGGCATATACCACATGAAGGGTTAAGAATTCCAGTTTTGTAAACATATGAACATGGAATTATAATAATTGCAAAAAACAAAATTTGGATAAAAGTAGTAATAATTTGCACAAATGAGTTTCTAGAGGTGATAGGGATGGTTTTAAGTAAAGAGAAAAATAACGGTCTAGGTGATGTAGTAAAGATAAGGGGTATATACTTTACAATGAATGAAATGTCTGTGTTAGGTATAAAATTTGGGAATAAAGATACAAATAAAATTCAATGCGGAAAAACAATAGAAGAAATAAAGCAAACCTGTCTTTTCTGGAAATCACATAAGCTATGATTCAGAAAAAGGCTTATTTAATAAATTCAGTATCAATGTGAAAAAAGCATACTTAGCAAGTGTATTTATACTGTTAACAGCATTTGAAAAGGAATTGTTGCAGATAAATGTTTCATTTACATGGGATTCTACATTAAATCCAGTAAAAAGAAGAGTTTTGTATGTAAATGAAGTGGAAGGAGGTTTAAAGTTAATTAACCCAGTGGTATATGCTGCTTCATTAAATTTGTACTAAGTGTTAACGTGGATAAATGAAAAAGATGAGAGATAAGTGCTAAAATTGTATAATTATAAATATGACACATGTTGGGGTATGGTTAAACAGTAAAAGAGAAAGACGGTATATAAAATGAAGAAATAAAATGTCACCAAGAAAAATATTTCTGTGGAAGATAAAAACTGATGATATAGAAAAGGACAGGAAATTATGGTATAAAATGCAACAATAAAACATTACTATGTAAAATGATGGTAAAATCTAACAGATGAAAAAAAAAATTACAGCTATAAAAATATGAAGAAAATGGGTACTCAAAGTAGAATGTCAACTTTTTTGTGGATAGTGATAATAGATAAATTACCACTAAAAGGAAACATGCCATATAAAAACGTGATAGATCGTGTTTACATTGTCAAGTAGAAACAACTATGGAACATGTGTTTTTGAAACGTAAGAGTAAAACGTTATGGGGAAAACTATGTAAAGAAAATTTTTTGAAGATATAAAAGAAGCAAATAAAAAAAAAAAACCTGGGTATGATTCAGTATGGATTTTTATAAGAACAGAAGTAAAGAATATGTTAAAAGAATAGATAAAAAGTTATTTTATGTCATATGGGTTACATGGAAAGAAAGAATAAATGAGATTATGTTTAACAGTAAATGGATTTTAACAATATTAAGTAAAATCAGATGGTGGTTATAGAAAAACAGTGGGAGTCTAATAGGGATACAAATTTTGCATGACTGTAAAGGAAATTATGAAAAGGTATAAATATATTTGTATATGTATATATTTGCACATTGGTAAATATTTGCAAATATGTTATAAATTAGTTTTTTTATATATATAACTTACTCTCTGAGGCAGGTGCTGGCAGATCTTGTACATTTACCAGAGTTACCCCCAACCAAGCAGATGTCAAGTTAAATATAATAGAAATCAAGCTAATTTACATATTTATCATTCTGATGACTTCATCTTCAGCACACATTTAATATTAATCATGTTCTCAAGACATAGTGCTGCATTAGCAACAACCCTTAGTTGCAAACAATGCTCTTTGATTTTTAAAAGATTGTTCCGTCTCCATTAAAAATCACCAAAACAACCCTAGTCCAACACAAAATAAATGTTCATAAATACTCTTAGACAGACCTCTGATAGTCTTGCCAACATAAAATGCCTCACAGGATTCACTATCAGCCAAAATACTTAATTTATTTACAGTTACAAATGAAAACTACAGTTGTGTAAGCTGAACTTATCACTACTGCAGTAGCCTTAGCTATATGGGTTACATCCTGCCATGGATATAACAGCCAGACAACTTCTAAAACACCTTCCACACCCCAATCAGTCAACCAGAGCTGACTAAAAGAAAGGTTTGGGTGCAAAGCTCTTGACAGCTTTCCTGCCAGCAGAGAAAGGGAGGCTTTGCCCTGAAAGGACAATGCTAGGAATAGCAAAAAAAAAAAAAAAATGTATGTCCACACCCTGGCATTAAAAAAAAAGAGGAGTGGAGGCAGGGAGAGGTTACTGCAGCAGTGATCATTTGAACATCTACTGTTATGGCAGGTTCAACTTACACAACTTCACTATGTTAGTCATATTGATCACTGCTGCAGTAGCTTTAGCTACATGGGTCGATTACCATAGCTAACTATATTTGGGAGGTGGATGGAGAAAGTCCAGGAGCCCCTGAAGAATGGTCTGAGCAAAGCTTGATCTAGACTTGCAGAAGGAATCAAGCTTATAGTGTTTGGTAAAGGTATATACAAAGGACAAAGTAGCAATTTCCAGAATACTTCTAGAATCCATCCCTTTCCAAAAAGGCATAGATGAAGCCAAGGCCCTAGTCAAGTGGGCCTTGCTACTGCCTGGAATAGATTGCTATAGTGAGTATAAAGTGCAACAGCCTTAGACAAGCATTTGGAAATAGTCTTGTGTTGACACAGTTTGTCCTCCTTACCTTCAAAAGAAATGAACAGCTGATCCAAAAATCTGAAAAATTTAGTTCTGTCATGATAATATCTGAGTTGTCTGTGGGCATCAAAGGTACAGAATATCCTCTCTCTCCTATTTTTAGGTCCAGGAAAAAAAATGGGGAGATTGACAGCTTGGGTTAAAGCAAACTCTAATACCACTTCAGGCATAAAAAGGATTAGTTCTCAAAGAAACCTGTCCCTCTGGGAAATGAGATGGGGTTGACTCACCCTAAGAGCTTGCAACTCAGATACTCTTCTTGTAGGGGGCAGATCAATCAGTGAAACTGCTGTTCATGTTAAGAACCTCAAGTTGGCCAGATTAGCTGCTTCAAATGGAGCAAGGGTTGGCTTCTCAAACACAAAATTATCATCCCAAAAAGGGGCCACAGGTTTTCTAGGAGGCTGCTTATGCAAAACTTCTTTCAAGACCATTTTGACATGAAACTGCATTGAAAGAAGAGGATTTATGGGCAGATATGCTACAATGGATGACAAATGAACCTTTATAGAGGAATAAGAAAGGTCATAGGGTAGTAACTCACACAAATTTTGTAAAAGCAGAACAACTAACCCTAAATGGGTGTGGGTTATGTTCTTGTAATCAACTAGAAAACATTTTTCATTTGTTAATATAGGATTTTCTAGTAGCAGGCTTTCTTGCCTCAATTAGTACCTGCTGCACATCCTCAGAAAACAGGTGTCTAAAAGGAATTAAGGCCCTATCATCTAGGCAGTCAACTGAACAGGACTGATATTGGGGTGTATCAAACATCCCTGGTCTTGTGTGAGTAGATTCAGTCTGTGAGAACGCTTGTGGTAATTGCCCCTGGCCATTTACAAAAGAGGTGAGAACCACAGTTGTCTGGGCCAGAAAGGAGTCACCACATTGATCTTTAGGATTTTTTCCAAATCTTCACAAGTACACTGGACATTAGTGGAAAAGGCGGAAAGGCATACAAGAACATTTCTGCTCAAAGAAAAGGCATCGGTCTTCCAGCACAGGGTCTTGGAACAAAATTTTGACAGTTGACTGTTCAGACAGTAGGCAAAGAGGTCTAACTTGAGGAATTCCCCACAGATGATCAAATCTTAGAAGACCATCTGATCTAGTTTCCATTCATGAGGATCTGCACTGGTCCTGCTCAGCTTGTCTGACACAATTTTGCTCTGATGGAATAGGATGCCTGTTGAGTGAGACTGTACTGTGGAGCTTAATCCTAAGCAAAGGCTAGTCTGCAAAGGGGTACAACCAGGTTACTCCCTTGCCTGCTGATGTACCACATGATGTGGTAGTGTCTGTAAAAACTTGAAAAGGCCCTAGGGACCAAAGATTGTTCACAGAGCTCAGTGTCTTGATCAGGGCGAGCATCTTCTCAATATTTGTGTGTTTGCATCTGTCCCTGGAGTCCCACACACCCTGCACTTTTATACATCCTGAAACTGCTCCCCAAGCAAAGTCTGAGGCATCTGTAGTGACTGACTGCTTTAGAGCATGAAGAGAGATGGGAAGACCAAGCTTTTAAGGATATCTGTTGTCTCCACCAAAAAGATTTCTACTCCACCAAACCCCAGAACAAACCAGAATCTGAAAAGATAAGGGGTACTTATGCTGGGACCAAAGAGATTTCAGATACCACTGCATCTTTCTCATGTGAAGTCTTGCCAGGGATATCATGAGAATCACAGATGCCACGAGACCCAAAATCCTGAGGTATTCCCTCAAAGTGACTGAAATGTGATGGGAAAACTTCAGAAAAAGATCTAAATGAAATTTTTTTTTTCCTGTGAAAGAAAAACTCTTTGAACTGATGTGTCTAGTTGACATCCCAGAAAGACAATCTTTGTGCGAGTAAGTCAAAACAGACTTCTGAATGTCCTCTTAAAATCCTGGTTTGTAAAAGGGATCTCTTACCGAACAGAGATTCTGGACACCTTGAAAGTGACTCTGCAAAGATAAGCAAGTCATCTAAATATGGACAAATGTGGATACCCTGTAGCCTGTGATGAGCTATAATTGGAGCTAGACACTGTGAACACTCCTGGTGCACTGGCTAGTAGAAAAAGTAAGACAGAGAAATGATAATGTGACGCAGACACACAAAACATTAACATCTGAAGTCTGGATTAACAGGAATGCGGTAAGCATCTTTTAAGTCTAGTAATACAAGAAAACTTGAAAGAGGAAGAAGTAGTAACAGATTGTGAAGTGACAACGTTTTGATTGTGGGCACTATCATAAACAGGTTTAGGAAAGAAAGATCTAGAACTGGTTTCCAAGCATTTTCATTCTTTGGCACTAGGAACGCCCTTGAATAAAACCCTTCCCCACCTGGGAAGGAGGAACTGGTTCTATCACTCCTTGGGGCAGCATCTGATGAAGAACAGGTGGGAACAAAACAGTCTGATCTGCAGGATGAGTAATGACACGAGGAAAAGAGCAATTTCTTCCCACTGCCATCTGTAACTTTGATAAATTACTTTCAGACTCCATTTATCTCAAACAATCTGATGGAGACTCAGCCTTTATGGAAGATAAAAAGGGCCAGTGTGGGAGGGGGTTAACAAGGTCTCCTAAACAGTCATTCAGACTTATTGGAGTGTAATTGGTTTTGGGAGGTTAAGACTTCTTTTTCAAACCCTCTTGCCATTTCTTCTTAGATGTATGTTTACCTGAATTCTGTAGAGGCTGTTTATTCCATTTTTTTTTTTTTTTTTTTTTTTTTTTTTTTGCCAAAACTGGATAAGAAGAAAGACAATCCATTGGACAATTTGGAAAAGGAGAGTTGAAAAATCTTAAGAGATTCCATGGATCAGCTTGCCCCCTTCAAAACACTTTTTGGTCACCTTTGCAGCAGAGGGGCCAAACACAATCTCTATCCAAAGGGGAATTTAAAATCTGATAATGCAGCCAGGCAAACCTCCCTAAAACAGTACCAGTGGCCATAGCCTTGGAAGAAGTATCAGAGTCATACATAAATGCAAATAGGAGTAGTGAACTGCACAACAATATAAACTAAGTTATTGCAAGCAGATTTTTCTTCACGAGAAGAAACTGTAGATAAAACATTCCTCATACTTTTACAATTTGTCAGAACAAACTAGCATATGATCCTGACAATTCAAAATTCTGAAAATCAAAGTTGCAGAAGTATACACCTTTTCTCCACACCTATCAATACTTTTCTCATCCTTATTAGAAAGAGTAGGATTGGAACTGACTAAGTGCTTAGCAGCAGTGAAATCAAACAAGGCTACAGCTGCTGGTCAGGTATGGGAATAGTGTATAAAAATGTAAAAGACTGAGGAACTTTATACATCCTACCTACCTTTTAGGGGGCAGCTGGCTGAAAAATTGCAGGCAGTAAGACACACATCCTCTAAAGTGGACAGAACATGAGGAATGGGTGTAGGCTCTGGAAATTCATTCTATAACAACTCACAGTAGTTCCTGGGGGACTGAGAAACCTCAGTGTCTTCCCACTTGCAACCTTCTAGCAATATTGTCAGAGAAAGAGAAGCATCCACAGGAAGAATCAGAAACTGAGCTATCCTCAGTCTGAATCAGAAATTGGAGGACAAGACCACAACTCCTTCCCTAGATCTTTTTGTCCGGATTCAGAATCTTGAACTCCTTCAGGAAGAGAGGAATCCCTCTCATTTACCAGAAATTACTTTACAAGAGGGACCAATTGCCTGAATTAATCCCCGAGCCAGCCCCAGTAAGCTACCTCATCCAAAGAAATTTGAAGAGTAGATACAGGTCTAGTTTACCATTTCTTTTTGACATGAAAAATGGAGTCAACCAAGCTAATGGCAGACACTGCTTCCCCAGGGATGGGCACAGCATTCTGACACAACAGGGAAACCTTTCCTGTTCCCTTTCCAAGGATCAACATTAGTGGCACTACCTTGCCCACTGAGGGAACTCAAACAGCCGGTGAGAACGTCGCTAGCCCATGGTCCATAGTGGCTGTAGGTGCTACACCGGAGGAATCTTGGGTAAAAAATGAGTGGTCAAAGATATAAAAAAATGGCCACAGAAAAGTAATCCACCTGTGACCGAGGAAAATTGCTAGCCTGCTGTGGTGCCAAAGTCTGTTTGCTTAACTTTTTCTTTTTGTGGCTGGAAGAAGGACAGACCATGGGACAAGTAGTCTGTTTCAGCTTGACCAAGGAACACAGTAAAAAGCACTTTAAAACATTATAGCAGCCCTACAACAGAAAAATAAACAAATTATCTGTACTAAATAAGTTAGTTTGCATTACTTTTGAACTGACAGAAAGAATAAGTACTCTGTTTAAAAGAATATTACACTCTCAAGTCAGTATGGTAAATAGCACTCCTAGCTTTGAAATAACTTTCCTGAAGAGGAAAGTAATAGAACATAAAAAAAATTTAAGAAAATGGAATTTTTTTTCCCCACAAGGAACTTATCTGCCCAGCAAAGAAAAGTGAAAGCTGATAGTCGCTCCCCAAAAGCCTCAGAGGAGTGTACTCCTGAGTGGCAATAAAGCTCTGAAGAGCTTCACACCCAAACTTAACTTTTAGTCAGCTCAGTCTGAGCTGCTTGACAGTCTGGGTGTGTGGAAGGTGCCCTGATGGCAGGATAATAACCCATATAATTAAGGCTACAGCAGCAGTGATCAACAGGAAGAACATGGTCTTTTTCTCCATAACGGTTCTCTCTTGTCCACATATAGTCATGCGCAGGCTATTTGTCATGTACTTACACATTGCAAACAATCCACAGGAATAAGTATCACATATGCTTTTGTACAGATGTGATTCATTGTATTCGTTTTTTCTCCCTGCTCAATGGCTTTCTTTATTATTTACATTTTTTGTAAATATAATTAGGTTTTGAACCAGTTTTTTCCAATAAAACTGTATTACCAAAAACAGATTTTACAAATCAGATGGAAATTTATTTACTCTATATGCGCATTTTAAAAGAAATTACTTTAGAATACAATGAAACAATTATAGATATGTTAAGCAAGGTTATTAGAAAGAGAAATTCAAACTGCCAATTTTAAGGGATGCAAACTATGACTCACAAAACAGAGACAGTTCCAAAAAAAACTCTGAAAGTGCTTTTGTTTAATCTCTATAAAGTGTCAGAGTACTCAAACCTGACTGCAACAGTGTATAATGCAGATGAAAAATTACAAAGAATGGAATGGTGCATCTTAATGGAGTGCCAAATGTTGATGTCCATGAGTCAGCATGGCAACTAGCACTATATTCCTAAAAAGCTGTGCCATCCAATTAACTATTGAAATGGTTTATGAAAGCTTATTCATGAGTTAAAAACATAAACATAAATGAATGTATTTCTTGAATAATCACATTCCCTAGCATGGAGTGCGTTCACAGAGGTGCCTGAGTAAAGTCCATTGAATTTTAAACTCAACTCTATGTAAACTACTCTAGAGGTAGAGGGGATGAGAGTGAAGGTTAACATAACTCAAGGAGGGAGTATGTTGTTAGAGGTAGGTGTGTGAATAGGATTTAGTAACCAGATGGAAGTCTATGAACTTTTTAAAGAGGGATTCAAGAGAGCTAAATGCAATCAGGGCTAGTAGTACACTGACGAACAGCCAGGCCTGCAATGACTTCATAATGAGTAAAATGCACCAGTCACACTAAAGATACAAACTACGTATGTACCACTGTTCCAGTCACTGTCACTGAACTTGATCTGTTGAAATGCACTTGGATTAAAGAATTTGCTACAATTTACGTAGCTTTTTACATGGAAACTAGTACAGTATATTATTGCTGGTTACTACTATATACAACTTAGATATGACGAAGCTCGGACAGAGTCAAAATCACTCACTTACTTATTTATACAATTTAATTGGGGTACAGCACTGATCCCATTGAACCAATTTCAGTCTCAGCTTGGAATGCGAACACACCAAGCAGAAAACATAAACATAATTATACAACTAAAGAGTACACCAAAAACAAATGAATAGTTAATATACAACAGAAAAATGGTTTAAGAAGGTAGACAACAGAACAGTACAATTGTGTGCACTTACCATAAATGTAGATGTTCCGAGTGTATTCACTGTTGCAGTCATTACATTTGGGTAATCTGCTGGCAGGTTGCCCTCAGTTGGCCTGAATATCAAAGTCTTGGGTCCTGTGTCGGTTGCTGTCTCCTCTTCCATGACGTCAGGTCGTCAGGGGTATAATACATGCAGCCGATGCCATTTTCTTTAGTTTTTCTTGCCCCAGATGTCAGGTGCCCCCCAAATGGGGAGCAAAAAAAAAAATATATATATATATATATATATATATATATATACATAAATGCAATTGTAACAACATAAATTTTAACGTCATCTAAAAGCAAATACACCACAAAGGCTGTAGAATATAGTGAAGGAAAGAGAAGTTCTAGAAAAAAGGGGGATGGCGGGTGGGTAACCCGGACTGCAACAGTGAATACACTCGAACATCTACATTTATGGTAAGTGTACACAACTGTACTATGTTCTTCGTGTTTCACTGTTGCAGTCATTACATTTGGGTAGAATCCCAAAGCTATGCATGGGAGGAAGGAACTAAATAGCATTAGGAGCGGCTATAAGGCCCTGCAGAACTGCAGTGGCAAAGCCTGCCCTGGACTTAGAGAGAGAAAGGTAAATGATAATGCTTTGTAAAAGTATGAACACAGCTCCAAGTAGCAGCTTCTAGAATGTCTTTGGTTGGCACAGCTCTGAGAAAAGCTGCTGAGGTAGATGCAGCCCTGGTGGAATGTGACCCGATTCCCTTGGGGACCGGTTTACCATGATGCAAATAGCAGAAAAGAATGCAGTGGCTTATCCACTTTGAAATAGTCTGCTTTGAAATAGCCTTTCCCTCTGATCCTGCAGCAAATGCCATCATTGTTTCCAGACTGTGACAATGTTGACTCCATAAACTTTTTAGATACCACTGTAGTTTCCTCATATGCAGTCTTGCATATGGAATTAGTAGAATGCAGGATGCCATGAATTTGTCTTGCAGGTAACTGGGTTTTTGTTGCCATCTGTTTGAAGTAAATAGTCAGTTGCCTTTGTTTGTCTGGTGTAAGGTAAGCCATCTGGGCAGTTGTATTCAAGCTTACACCCAGGAATGTAATCTTTTGAGAGGGTACCAGTTGTGATTTCTTTTTGTTTACTGTGTACCCTAGGCATGTTAGCAGCCTTTTTACAAACGCCAGATGTTGAAGAAGAATGTCCTTGTTTTCTGCTTGAATGAGACAGTCGTCCAAGTAAGGATAGATATGTATGCTTTTTTGTCTGCAAAATGCAATTACTGGTGCAAGGCACTTTGTAAAGACCCTGGGCACAGTAGATAAGCCAAAGGGCAGTGCAGAGAATTGGTAACGCATAAAACCAGCCTTGAAGGGGTGGTATCTTCTGCATGATTCCCTTACTGGGATATGCAGGTATGCCTCTTTTAAGTCTAGAGTCACTAGCCAAGCGTTCTTGACCAGCATGGGCATAAGCTGTTCCAAAGTCAGCATTTTGAATTTTGGGATGTCCAAGAATGTGTTCAAAATTGATAAATCCAGTATTGGGTGCCAGGCATTGTCTTTTCTGGGTACCAAGAACAGTCTTGAGTAAAACCCTTGTCCTTTTTCCTGTTCTGGTACTGGCTGAATAGCCTCCATATCCATGAGGGACGTAACTTGTTTCTGTGCCTCTGCCCATTGATTTTGTGGCAGATCTGGCCAACTGTTTGGAATTGGCAAGGTATAGAAATGAAATCTGTATCCCTGGGATACTATGCTTAATACCCACTTGTTCTGGGTTATTAACTGCCAATTTTGAGCATGAAGTGCTAGTTTTCCCCCTAAGGGGGCTGCCAAAAGATAAGTGCTTGGTGATGGCAGAGGGAAGTCATTGAGACAGTCTACTGTAGGGTTGTGCTTTTTTCCTCCACATTTGGAGGTAGAGGCACCCCATTGCTTTGACCTGTAAGAACCCTGTGATTGGTATCTAGAGCCTTTTGAGCCCCTGGATTTGCCCCGTGAGGCTCTGTCGGACACAGGAAAGGACCAATTTTTTGTAGGCCAGTGTCTACTGAATCTTGGTGGCTGCACTTGTAAGAAGTCTTTTACAGTTTGCATAGACTTAGCTTTGTCTTCCATTTTCTTTAAAACCTCTTCTGCCTTATTACCAAGCAGAGTATCATGCTGAAAAGGTGCAGCCAACAATTTAGCTTTAACATGATCAGGCAGATTTTGCTCCTTGAGCCAGGCATGCCTTCTAATCACAGATCCAGTAACTGCGGCCCTGCAGGAGGCCTCCAAGGAATCAAAACCACATTGCAAAGTATGCTTTCCAACCTGTTCTGCTGCATGCAATAAATCCTGTAATTCTTTATTTTCCACACATTCAAAAATCAACATCATTTTCTGTTTCAATAATCCTATAACATGCTGTTGATATTTAAGCATATGAAACTGGCAGTTTAAGGCCCTAATTGCCAAGGCTGCAGACGTATAAACCTTCTTTCCCAATCTATCCAGCGCCCTGGAATCTCTATCAGAGGGAGTAGGATTCTTAGCTGTTGAGGCCTTTACACCTTTGGGACCCTGTGAGATAGTTTCAGGGTCAGCAGCAAGATTTTTGAATAAAAATTTGTGGGAGTCAGGAACCCTGTAATATCTGTCTGGCTAGCTAGGAGCTGGACGTAGGGAATCTGGAGCCATGTTTGATTCCGAAAACACATAATCAACAATGTCTAATACAGGAGGTATGGCCAAAGGCCTATGCTGAGGAAGAAGAAGGAAATCCCTAAGCCTCTTTTTTGATTCTGAGAAATCTTGACTCTACCAATGAAAATGTTCCTTCAAAGTAAGCAAGGTTTCTCCAAAAGAATAATCTTCAGGAGGAGATGCAGATGGGATGGATTCCTCTGCATCTGAATCCTCATAGGGTGGTATAGAAAATTCCTGATCAGAAGAAGAGTCAGAAGAAATAGAAACCTGATCTGAAGATTCATAATCAGTGTCTTGCCTAGGCTTCTTATCATGGGGGAGGGGGGGTTGGGGGGTTGAGAACCCCTGATCAAGGTAATTAAATCTTCAGCCATTTTGATCATCTGTTTTTTTGGGCATAGAGGCCTGAGCACGTGTCTCATGCATCAGATTTTTAGCCTTAGAAGTTGCTTTTGTCTTTGTTTTTGAAGCTGGCGTCGGTTTTATATAGAAATGCTGAGGTCTGAAAACACCCTCAGAAGCCGGTACCTGCTCAGCGGCTCCGGACCCATCCGAGGGAGAGACATCTGCGGGCACAATACTCTGAGAATCTCGCGGCATGCCGGACTCCACATGGGTCTCGGTAGAGGCCTGCAACTCAAAACTAGTGGGTATCAGGGGCTGCGAAAGCGCCTCACTGAGTACCGGCGTACTGGCGACTGGCTTAGGAGAAGCTTTGTCATCAGTTTTGATGTCGACGGTCTCTCTCTGTCCTTTTCTTTACGTTTTTTGTGAACTCCGGTAGTCGGATTGCTATAAGATGACATTTCAGGATAGTTGAATCCGTTTCCAAAATACTTTGAAGCAAAGATATACTGATGCTTAATAGTGCATTCGTTAAATCTAGCACAAAACCGACAGCAAGGTGCGTTATGATCTGGGCCTAGGCAAGGAATACAGTACAAATGGAAATTCTTATGAGGTGTTTGCTTCCCACAAGTAATGCAATTATTAACTTTTACTGACATCGGTAAGGAGCAAGAAAAAGTTTCCCCAACAGGGTACTTAGCTTTAATTGAAGACTTCGGTTCTGAAACTCGAATGTGAAAATTTCAGGAGTCTGCCGATCGGCACTTGTGAACTGCTTCTGCTTCGGGCACCGCACAGCAAGAAAGACTAAATAAAATGGCGTTGGCTGCATGTTTTATACCCCTGACGACCTGATGTCACAGAAGAGGAGACAGCACCTGACGCAGGACTCAAGACTTTGATATTCAGGGCGACTGAGGGCAACCTGCCAGCAGATTACCCAAATGTAATGACTGCAACAGTGAAACATGAAGAACATCATGCAGCCGACACCATTTTAATCAGTTTTTCTTGCCCCAGATGTCAGGTGCCCCCCAAATGGGGAGCAAAAAAAAAAAAAAAACACTCTATATATATATATATATATATATATATATATATACATATATAAAACTATAAATATATAAATGCACTTTAGAACACACAAAATTTACCTTCAACTAAAAGCAAATACACCACAAAGGCTTTTGAGCATAGTGAAGGAAAGAAAAGGTATAGAAAAGGGGCTGGCGGGTGGGAAACCCAGACTGCAACAGTGAATACACTCGAACATCTACATTTATGGTAAGTGTACACAACTGCACTATGTTCTTCATGTTTCACTGTTGCAGTCATTACATTTGGGTAGAATCCCAAAGCTATGGATGGGAGGATGGAACTAAACAGCATTAGGCACACCTATAAGGCCCTGCAGGTCTGCAGTGGCAAAGCCTGCCCTGGATTTAGAAAAGACAGGTAAATGGTAATGCTTTGTGAACATATGAACTGAGCTCCAAGTAGCAGCTTCTAGAATGTCTCTGGTAGGGACCCCTCTGAGAAAAGCTGCTGAAGTAGAGGCAGCCCTGGTGGAATGGGATCTGATCCCCTTGGGCACAGGTTTACCATGGTGCAAGTAGCAGAAACGAATGCAATAGCTTATCCATTTAGAAATAGTCTGCTTTGATATAGCCTTCCCCTCTGATCCTACAGCAAATGCCACCAGTAGTTGCTCAGACTTTCTTAGAGATTTTTGTCCTGTTTAAACAGAATCTTTGTTGTCTGTGTACTTCCAATGAATGCAGAATCCACTCCCCCTTGCTCTGCGGATTTGGGAAAAAAGTTGGCAGGTGAATAGTTTGGTTAAGAGCCACACTGGATACCACCTTAGGCATAAAGGAAGGATTAGTCCTGAGGGACACCCTGTCCGGGTAAAATGTAATAAAAGGCTCCACAGCCATGAGGGCCTGTAGTTCTGAAACCCTTCTTGCTGAAGTAACTGCCAAAAAAAAGGCTGTCTTTAAGAAAGAAATTTTATATCTGCAGTAGCTGCTGGTTCAAAAGGAGGTAGGGTGAGTTTTTCCAGCACAAAACTGAGGTCCCATGCAGGAGTTGGCGCTTTCCTGGGAGGTCTTAAATTTTTGGCCCCTCTGAGGTACTGTTTCAGCAGGGGATGAGAAAAGAGGGGAAGCTCTGTGTTGTAATGAGACAAGATGGCAGAGGCATGGATTTTTATTGAAGAAAATGATAGGCCCTTGTGAAGTATCTCAGTTAAGTACTGCAAAATCTGAGGAATATTGGGCTTTGCTGTGTCTATTCCTTGTGCTTGGTTCCAAGCACAGAATCTCTTCCATTTATCACCAAAGGATTTTCTAGTAGTAGGCCTTCTGGCCTCCAAAATGACATCCATCACAGGTTTACTGAGAGATGTGGTTGGTGAAATTAGTTGATTAGCCATGCTACAAGATTCAGAGTTTGGAGCCGAGTGTGCAGAATTTGATAGTTCTGCTGAGACAACAGGTGAGGTGTTAGAGGCAAGTACCATGGATGAAGGTGTGACATAATCCTTAGAAGCAGGTACCAGTGTTGGAGAGGCCAGTCCAGAGCAATTAGAATCATTTTTGTTTTTTCCTGTCTGACTTTTAGTAAGACCTTGGAGAGTAGAGGTAGAGGGGGAAAGGCATAGACTAATAGGTTTTTCCAGTCAAAGGATAGAGCATTCACTTTCCATGCATTTTTGTGATGAGTTTTTGAGCATAATTTGTCCAACTGATAGTTTTGGGGATAGGCAAACAGATCTATGTCTGGGTTTCCCCATTTTTGTGTTAACATGCTGAAGATTTGTGGATCCAGTTTCCATTCATGCGGGTCCATAAGATTTCTGCTGAGGTCGTCTGCCAGAGTATTTTGCTTTCCTGGAAGGAATTGAGCTTGAAGATGTATTTGGTAAGTAAAGGCTGTGTTCCACACGGCCATGGCTAGTCTGCAAAGGGGGTAGGAGTGAGTACCCCCCTTGCTTGCTTATGTACCACATAACTGTGGAGTTGTCCGTCTTTATCAGTAGTTGTCCTGGATGAAGGAAGTCCTTGAAGGCTGTCAGAGCACTCTGTACAGCTAGCATTTCTTTCTGGTTGATATGTAGATGCATTTGGTTTGGGCTCCATTTGCCCTGAATGCATCTCCCTGCCAGATGTGCCCCCCAAGCATAGTCTGATGAGTCTGTAGTTAGGATTTGGGTGGCAGGGTGTAGAATGAATGACAGTCCCTTGTTTTGGTGACATGCTTCTGCCCACCAAAGAAACTCCTGTTGCAGGCAGGGAATGAGAGGAATCATTGTTTCCAGGCTGTGACAATGTTGACTCCATAAGCTTTTTAGGTACCATTGATGTTTCCTCATATGCAATCTCGCATATGGAATTAGTAGAATACAGGATGCCATGAACCCCGAAGCCTGCAGAATTTGTCTTGCAGATAGCTGGGTTTTTGTTGCCAGTTGTTTGAAGTATGTTGTCAATTGAATTTGGTTGTCTGGTGTGAGGTAAGTCATCTGGGCAGTTGTATTCAAGCTTGCACCCAGGAATGTAATTATATGAGTGGGCACCAGTTGTGATTTATTTTCATTTGTGGTGTACCCTAAGGCTAGAAGCC
Source organism: Protopterus annectens (assembly GCF_019279795.1). Taxonomy (NCBI): domain Eukaryota; kingdom Metazoa; phylum Chordata; order Ceratodontiformes; family Protopteridae; genus Protopterus; species Protopterus annectens. Next base: position 138,243,569 of record NC_056735.1, read on the forward strand.
TTTTTACAAACGCCAGATGTTGAAGAAGAGTGTCCTTGTCCTCTGCCTGAATGAGACAATCATTCAGATATGAATACATTTGAATGTTTGTTTGTCTGCAAAATGCAATTACTGGTGCCAAGCACTTTGTAAAGACCCTGGGCGCAGTAGATAAGCCAAAGGGCAGTGCAGAGAATTGGTAATGCAAAAAGCCTGCTTTGAAGTGGAGGTATCTTCTGCAAGATTCCTTTACTGGGATATGCAGGTATGCCCAAGTCAAGAGTTACCAACCAGGCATTCTTACCTAGCATAGGCAGTAGCTGTTGTAAAGTCAGCATTTTGAATTTTGGAATGTCCAGGAATGTATTTAGAATTGATAAGTCCAGAATTGGACGCCATGATTTGTCTTTTCTAGGTACCAGGAAAAGTCTTGAATAAATTCCTTGTCCTTTTTACTTTTCTGGCACTGGCTGAATTGCCCCCATATCCATGAGGGACATGACTTGTTTCAGGGCCTCTGCCCACTGATTTGGTGGCAGATATGGCCATCCGTTTGGAACTGGCAACATGTGGAAATGAAATCTGTACCCCTGGAATACTATGTTTAATACCCACTTGTCCTGGATGATTAAATGCCAATTTTGAGCATGGAGTGCTAGTTTTCCCCCAAGGGGGCTGCCAAAAGATAAGTGTTTGGAGATGGCAGAGGAATGTCATTGAGACTGTTTACTATAGGGTTGTGCTTTGTTACCGCTCGATTTGGAGGTGGAGGCACCCCATTGCTTTGACCTGTATGATGCTTGTGATTGAAATTTGGAGCCTTTGGAGCATCTGGGTTTGCCCTGAGTGGCTCTGTTGGACACAAGAAAGGACCAATTCTTACTAGGCCAGTGTCTACTGAACCTGGGTGGCTGCACTTGCAGGAAATCTTTTACAGTTTGCATAGATTTAGCTTTGTCTTCCATTTTCTTTAAAACCTCTTCTGCCTTATTACCAAACAGACTGTCCTGCTGTAAAGGGGCATGTAACAATTTAGCTTTAACATGATCAGGCAGACTTTGCTCCTTGAGCCAGGCATGCCTTCTTATCACAGATCCAGTTACGGCGGCCCTGCAAGAGGCCTCCAAGGAATCAAAACCACATTGCAAAGTATGCTTTCCAACTGGTTCTGCTGAATGCAATAAATCCTGTAACTCTTATTTTCCACACAATCAGAAATCAACATAATTTTCTGTTTCAGTAAGCCCATAACATGCTGTTGATATTTAAGCATATGAAACTGGCAGTTTAAAGCTCTGATTGCCATGGTTGCAGACGTATAAACCTTCTTTCCCCATCTATCCAGCACCCTGGAATCTCTATCAGAAGGGGTAGGATTTTTGGCTGTAGAAGCCTTAACACCCTTGGGACCTTGAGAAATAGTTTCAGGGTCAGCAGCAGGATTTTTGAAAAGACATTTGTGGGAGTCAGGAACTCTAATATCTGTCTGGCTTACTAGGAGCCGGAGGCAGGGAATCAGGAGCCATGCTTGATTCCGAGAACACATCATCAACAACGTCTAATACAGGAGGTATTGCCAAAGGCCTATGCTGAGGAAGAAGAAGAAAATCCCTAAGCCTCTTTTTAGGTTCTGAGAAGTCCTGACTGTCCCAGTGAAAATGTTCCCTTAAAGTATGCAAAGTCTCTCCAGAAGAGTAATCCTCAGGAGGAGAAGCAGAAGGGATGGATTCCTCTGCATCAGAGTCCTCATAAGGTGGAATAGAAAATTCCTGATCCGAAGAGAAATCAGAAGAAATGGAGACCTGATCTGAAGATTCATAATCAGTGCCTTGCTTAGGGCTCTTAGCAGGGGGGGGGGGGTTGGGAACCCCTGATCAAGGTAATTAAATCCTCAGCCATTTTGATCATTTGTTTTTTAGGCATAGGGGCCTGAGCACGTGGCTCGTGCGTCAGTTTTTTAGACATAGAAGTTGGTTTTGGCCTTATTTTTGATGACGGCGTCGGTTTAATATACAAATGTTGAGGCCTTTAAACACCTTCAGAAGCCGGTGCCTGCTCAGCGGCTCCAGACCCATCCAAGGGAGACACATCCGCGGGTTCAATACTTGCAGAATCTTGAGGCATACCGGACTCCGAATGGGTCTCGGTAGAGGCCTGCGACTTAAAAGTAGTGGGCATCAGGGGCTGCGAAAGCACCTCAATGAGTACCGGCGACTGGCTTAGGAGAAGCTTCATCATCAGTTTTGGACCTCAGTGGTCTGTCTCTGTCTTTTTCCTTGTGTTTTTTGTGAAGTCCGGTAGTCGGACTGCTAACTGACGACATTTCAGGATAGTTAAATCGTGAACCAAAATATTTAGAAGCAAAAATATACAGACGCTTAATAGTGCGTTGGTTAAATTTAGCACAAAACTGACAGCAAGGCACATTGTGATCACGGCCTAGACAAGGAATACAGTACAAATGAAAATTCTTATGAGGTATTTGCTTCCCACAAGTAATGCAATTATTAACTTTTACTGACATCGGTAAGGAGCAAGAAAAAGTTTCCCCAACAGGGTACTTGGCTTTACTTTGAAGACTTCGGTTCTGAAACTTGAAAATGAAAATTTCAGGAGTCTGCCGACCGGCACTTGCGAACTGCTTCTGCTTCGGGCACTGCACGGCAAGAAAGACTGATTAAAATGGTGTCGGCTGCATGTTTTATACCCCTGACGACCTGACATCATGGAAGAGGAGGCAGCAACCGACGCAGGGCCCAAGACTTTGTTATTCAGGCCAACTGAGGGCAACCTGCCAGCAGATTACCCAAATGTAATGACTGCAACAGTGAAACACGAAGAACATCCACTATGTACAATATTTTCATCAGTTAGATGAGCGACATGTTAGGAGTAAAAGAAGAGATGCTATAGTGAAAATGATAGGCAATATGTGTCAGAGATTATGCAGACTAGGTTATGTGACCTGAAGCAGAGCAGTTACAAGCAGCTTGTGCTGTGAAATATTCTTTAAATTGTGCCCGAAAGGGGTAGTATTTAGAGATTTCATCTTTTGCTTTAACATAATAAACCATGATTTAAACAAGCAATACCAGCTTGAATCCACTTTTCTTATTTTTAATAAGAATGCAAAGTGATTATGACACTGTTCATACACAAGATGTTTTGGCAACAGTCTACATTAATAACTTGAATGATGATATCAAGAGAGATTGTTTCTGTACAAGTAGCTTTCCCTTTTTTGTTTACACACACACAACACACCCATATGCACAAGGAAACCAGTTGCAACAAATAAATGGCTGCAGCAGAGTCACCCACCAGCAGCTAAGGCAACCTGTGAGTCTACTGTGGTGGTAAAGGCTGTATGCTTAATATTTTTCTTTTTATGGAAGGTAAGGAGCAAATGCTAGTAAATGCTACTAGTCTGCAAAAGTTACTTTTTTGACAGAAACACACAGTAAAAAGCACTTTAACACACTACACCAGCCCCACAAAGTAAAATAAACAATTTCTCCACAGGAAAAAAATGTTTTCAGTTACTTTATACCACTTTTAAATTGACAGGGAAAACGAGTGCTCTGTTTAAAAGTAAGTTAGTCTTGTGACAATCTGATAAAACACAACACTTCAGCAAAGTTACTTTAAGCTAGAGGAAAGTGATAAAACAGAAAATAAAATGGATTTTTTTTTCCCCAAAGCGAACTTATCTACCCAAACAAAGGAACAGCACAAGCCAACCATCGAGCCTCAAAGGTTCATAGGTAGGTACAAGGCTATCGGCCTAAGGGCCTACGTAAGCCTAGCCAAAAAGGTTACCTGGCTTACTCCACCCAAGAAAGTTATTTTCCTGTGCCACTGTCGAGCAGAGACACAGAAGTGATCCCCGGGGTGTATTTCCTATTTCCCATCCACTAATCAAGATTTTTCTTCAAGAGTACTAATGAAGAACTTTGCTTGACATAGATGGGTAGCCTGTTCCAGAGTATGGGAAGTCTCTGGGGCAGGAATCTATCCCTCCAGCATGTCCTGTTTATTGTGGTGACAAGGTTTAGGTCCCTAAAGCGTGTAGCTCGGAGGGATTGTGATTTCTTTAGGTGTAGCATGTCCAACAGCTCTGGGTTTGACATAGCTTTATACGTTAGGCAGAGATCACCTCGGAGTAGGTGATATGCTACAGAGTAAAGCTGGAGTTTTTTGAGACGGTCAGTGTAGGGCATTTGTTTGAGGCCAGTAATCCTCTTTGTGAGGTACTTGTGTGGCCTTTCCAGCTGCTGCAGATGTCTTGTGAGGTACATTCCAAAAGGGGCATTGTACTCTATAAAGGGTCTAATGAGTGTCGAGTACAGGGGAATAATGACCTCTTTTTTCCTGGATGAGAACCCTTTTATGATGAGGTGTGCCACGTAGAAGGACTTCCTGACGATGTGAATATCAAAGGAGAGACTACTGTCCACCTGGGTCCCAAGGTCTCTTATCACGCATTCAGTGTTAAGTAGATTGCTGCCTATGTGGTAGTTCATGGGTACAGCGTTTTTACCAAAGGGGATGACACTGCACTTTTTGGCACTGAGCATGAGGCCATGGCTCTGACACCAGGCATCTGTCTCAGCGAGGCCCTTCTGTAGGATGTCCACATCATTTGGGGGCTTGACTATGGCTCCTAGTTTGCAGTCATCTGTGAACTTTGTTAGCCAGAGGCCTTCTGTGTTAGCCTGTACTTCAGAGAAGTAGATACCAAACAGTAGAGGTCCCAGGACTGAACCCTGTGGTAACTCTACTTGTCACTGGTTTGAGGTCAGATTTGGAGTCTGCAACTTTTACAGCGTACTCCTGGATGGCAGCAAATCTCTGAACAGCTTCAAACCCAAACATTTTTATTCAGTTCAGCTCAAGATGTCTGACATTTTGGGTGTATGGAAGGTGCCCTGAAGTTTGGAATCTGGATGGCTGTTTTATCCTTGGCAGGATATAACCCTATATAGCTAAGGCTACTACAGTAGTGATCAGTATGATGAACATCTATCATTATGCTAAGTACATAACTTTTGTATCCCATTCATTCAGTCTGTCTGATCAGACATGTGGATCAGAATCCTTAGCATCATAATTCCTGGGTGGCCTCAAGACAGGAGATGTTTTAGGATGAAAGTTCTGGCTCTGGATATACAGTCCAATTTGTAATGCTTGAAAAAACTGTGAGTTTAAGACCATGTAGTAGATTGACAGTCCAAACACAGATCTGAAAAAGGCCTTAGATGTTGCCACTGTTCTGCTGGAATGAGCTTTAGGTTTGGAGGGTAAAGTCTTACTTATTTATTTATTTTTCACATTAATGCAATGGAGTCTGACAACCATCTAGATAATGAAATTCTAGACACCTTCTTACCCAGTTCATTTTGAGCGGATACAAAAAGTTGCTCACCTTTTCTAAAGGGGTTGTTCTGTGAAGATAAAAAAAGAGCTGCCGGTATACATCAAGTATATGAAAAACGTAGTCTCCTTTGTTTAGATAGTTTGGAAAGAGCACAACTAGATATATTGCTTGAGAGATGTTTGCCTCAAAACTACTTTTGGAATAAAGGAAGGGTGGGTCCTCAAGGTAAGTCTACTCTTATGGAAAACAACTTAAGGAGACATGGAAATGAAAGCATGCAATTCTGAATTTTTTTTTGGTGGGGGGGGGGGGGGGGTGTGACAGCCACTAGCATACGTTTTCCAGGATAGAAATTTCAGTTCTGCCAAGGTGACCGGCTCAAATGGAGGTTTAGACAATGCTTCTAACACCAAGTTCAAATTTCACAAAGGAGCTGAATCTTTTATGGGAGGACTCATATGAAAGATACCTTTAAGAAAGGTCTTGCAAAGTCTATGGGAAACCAGACAGGAGTCCTGAAAACCAATATGGAAGAAGGGGATGGCTACCAACTGAATCTGAACCATAATTGTGGAAAAACTGGATCCAAAAGAAAAAAGGCATTAAAAAAATGTAGCAAATCTGCCACTGGACTGAGAATGGTTCTATGTGCTGACATTCTGCCCATATGGCAAATCTCTTACATTTATTCCAATACACTTTACACATGGAAGACATCTGAAAAGTTGAAAGGATGTGAACTACATCAGTAGGAAGGGATGTGTTCCCTGCTATCACTGGAGCTGTAAAAGCTAATCGGTTAGCTTCAGGTTGGGGAAGTACAGATCAGGTTTCCCACACAGGTGACAGATGAGCTCCAGTAGTGGATCCAAGGGCCAGGGAACTCTTGTAAGTAAGGTCTGAGCACAGGAAACCTTATCTGTCTGTACCAATTCAGGGCAATGAGGATGACTTTGGCCTTGCACTGAATGGGTTTCAGTATTATCTTAGCCAAGAGGGGAATAGGGGATTAAGCATAAAGTAATCCCAAAGGCCAGTGATAGCTGGGGTTCTGTCCCTGATGAGGGAGAATGGTGAAGTAACTTTTGCACTTGGTATTTTGTGGAGCTGCAAACAGATATTAGCAGGGTTTGCTCCAGTGACTGAAAGTTTTGTTTGCAATTGCTAGATTCAGGGACTACTCATAAGGAAAAAGGAGATTCCTGCTCAGCCTGTTTGCCAGATCACTGAACCTTCTGTGAATGCGTGTTTTAGTCAGTAACTGGTGACAGACTATTGCTCATTGCCAGACTTTCATGGCCTTGGGACTAAGTGGATAATACATGGTTCCCCCTTGCTTATGTACCAGACTACTGTCATATCCTCCATCTATATGTTTATCACTCTTAGGTAAGACAGTCTTGCGGTTCCCATAACATAAGGAGGATTGTCCTCACCTGCAGGACATTTATGTGAAGACAAGCTTCTGAATCAGACTAAAAACATTGGACCAATCTCCACTTGCAATGCCTCCCCCAACCTGAGACAGAGGTTACTGTTGCTACTGGGGAGGAAGTCTGAAAAAGCCTGCCTGCAGATATCAGAGGCAATAGAAGCCACCAGTTTAAATGAGCTCTGCATGACTGGGTTAACCTGATGGGTTGAGACAAAGAATTGTGTTTCCCAAACTAATGAGACTGCAGTAACTATTGTAGGATTCGCATATGATAACGTGTGAATTCCACCATCAGAATTAACGCTGCTATGAGACCCAAAGCTCTTAAGATGAACTGCACTGAGATTCGGTTGGATTTCTGGACAGTTTGTACTGCATTTCTCCAAGAAGCAATTTTGCCTGTGGAAGAGAGATTACAGTCACAGCTGTCTCCAAATGGTAGCCCAGAAAGATAATCCTGAGTGAAAAACTGTATTTTCCCTGATTTACTGAAATACCAAGGGAAGTGTGAAGGTTGAGCAGATAGTCCATTGCTTGTATAACAGACTGCATTGAAGAAGCAGGCATGAGCCAGTCATCTAAAAATGGGAAGACTTTGAATCCCCTGAAGATGCAAGATGAGTTGCTTTACAAGTGGTGCAACACATGGAAATACAATCCTTTAGTACGTTTGTTACCTTTTGAGGAATGTAATACAAACATTAACAGAGCTAAGCAAATTTTACAGGAAGATGTTTCACAGTAACAGGACATAACCTGAAAGACAAAAACACTGAACATTCACTTGACAATAATGTATAAAAGGAGAAGTGGGTTTGTCCAGCCTGCATTGGTGGCATATAGGGATAAAGACCCGAATATGACTCTCTCAATCAGAGTTTGAGTAGCAGCTTGAGTACTTGAAATTACAGAGAGGAAGGACCTGCACATCCTGGGGGAGTGAGGAGTATACTCTCAGGCTGATTTCCTTAATGCAGGACTGGAGAAACAGCCAAAAAATGTCTACAGATGGAACAAGTCTTTCAAATGTCACGCCTTTGTAGAAATGGTGTTGGTGCAGCATTCATACCCCTGCACGTCCCATGGCCTACACAAGGGGGTGGGAGGACAAGAAAACTCAAACTACCCTTGATGGCTGCCTAAATGATGGCCCATCTCAGCTGACTTTCACTCTATATGATGAGGGAAACAAATGGGTCATTCTTCAATGAGGGGCTGAAGATGGGTAGGCAATAAGTACAAAATGATTGCAGAAATTAACTAAAATAATGCCAATGCTATACTCAGTAACTTTCATACTTTACTTCATAATACAAGGCTTATTTTATACTTGTATAGATCCCAAAGTTACTTCTTTCAGCGTTTAAAAAATAATGACTTCTAATTAATCCCAAGTAACTAAATCAAGCATTTAAAAGTGCACTGATGCACTCCTTATGCATCTTTGTTTTACAATTAATTTTAATTCTGGTTAAACATCTGACCTCAAAGCTGCAAGTGGTGTACAATAAAAATAAGGGTTACAGCATATTTTAGATGTTTTAGTGTCAGTCTACTAATTTTTATGTGACCACAGCCACATAACGTTGGTTTAGTAATCAAAACATACATTAGATGATCAGCTACTTGTATAATGGTTTCACTAATATTTTCAGTGCTGGGGACTCCCACTTATGAGGCATAGCTGACAACCTGTCTTACTTGGATACAAGACTACCTTGTTGCTGCAATTAATATAGTAGCCTATACTTTAATTTAAGTAGTGAGATATTGTGGGTTCATAATTTTATGATTTTATGGCAGGAGTTTTTAGTTTCAAGAAAATGTTTATAGGGCAGTGTTCATCAACAAAACTAAATATAAAAATAATACACATTTTGTATCAAAAACTCTAATTTGCAATACTGCGGTGGTGGTGCTGCAGTAGCGTTGTTGCCTCACAGTTAGATGTTGCCCGTTCGATTCTCAGTTAGAGCGTCTTCTGTGTGGCGACATGCGTGAATGAGCGTTCCTTCATTGAAGGTTGCGCATTAGGCCCGGCAAGCCAGCACATAAAACTCTACTGCCAATCATTAGCGGACCGGAGTTCCGCTGTGGCGACCCCTAACCGGGAAAAGCCGAAAGACACAAACAAACAAACAAACTTGACAAGGAGATTACACCTATCCCCAAAGGTCCCAAAGGATCTGTTACTTGCATTTGCTGTAGAAATTGCAACAATACCCTTAAACAAACTGTACCATATGACCATATAAATTCTTTATTACTTCATCAGAAAAAAAAAAAGCAAGGAAAAGATATAGTCACATTATTATAGCTCAGTTAAACTTAATGTTGGCTTATCACCTCTAAGCCCATGTTATGAAATACACCATATGCATTCTATGAAAATACCTTCTACAGAAAATGACAGAATTTTCTCTTCCAGTCTCCCAAGACAGGAGAAATCTGATTTGTCTTTAGTTCCTGTGCTTGGAGCTTTGCTCTGACACACATTAAGGTGTTGCACTCTGGATTAAAAGGAAGCATCTAGCTGGTCAGTACCCAGTTTAACACTCATGCAAAGAGCAAGCACAGCCTGCAAGACAAAAGCAATAACAAAAGACTATACATATAATTATATATGGTCCAACATACAGAAAAATCTACCTACAGAAGATGGACGGAAAGACTGTCCAGACAATGAGAGAGGGCAAGAGGTTACTGAAAATACCCTGCAGAAGCCCTCTACTCAGATCAGCTGATATGAGAAGCACAAGACTTTTTATGACTACAAATCTGCTGTATCTGATTTTGCAGGTCTTCTGCAGTGGATAATTGTTGGAAAGAATTCCAAACAGAAAATTTCTAAAAGCTCTCAGAGACACCAGAGCTAGAAGGCGGCCAAAAGTCAATGGCTTAGAATGAGGTAAGAAAAAATGGTCTAACTATTGAAACAATATTCCAAACAATATTTTTAAATTACCTTGGAAAGTATCCTAGATTACATTTCTGATAAATTAGCCCAGGAAACAATTACATTAGGAGATCTTGACATTGATTGGACAAACTGCAATGGCCAAAATCCCACTACATATGTAAACCTTCAAGGGTTTACCCAGCTCATCCAAAATCCCACCAGAATAGACAAAACATCAAATAAGTACTCCATTCTAAACTGAGACCTGACCACTCTCCTCACTCAGGCTTTCTCCTAGACAGCCTTAGTGACCATCTCCCAACATACCTACTAAGACAACGGCTGTACCCCACTAAACTGACACTATATCGCCAGATAAGGAACAAAAAAAACATGAACCTTGAGAAGTTTCTTTATATACTTGGACACTGCAACTGGTCCCCTCTTATAGTATTACCCCTAGATGAAGCCACTATTTACTTCACTAGTACCTTCCTATCCATCCTAGATGAGCATGCCCCTCCCAGGACTATTAGAGTTAAATCAAACTTTGCCCCATGGTTAAGTAATGACTCCAGGTCTCTACTAAAAGCAAGAGATAAAGCATGGCTACACTGGCAAAAAACTAAATCCCAAGTTACTAGGCAATCTTACTGTGAACTAAGAAACAAAGCAAAAAAAGCAAATAAAACAGGATGAAGTAAAATATTACTCTGAAATACAAACTAAACACCACAATAACCCACAAAAATTCTGGGCTGCAATTAACAACATTCTGTGACCTGGAAAATTTGGTATACCCCCTCCCACTACAAAACCAGCTCTGACTGTATGGCAACACAGTTTAACACCTACTTCACAGAAACTATTCTGCAGCTGTCTAATAGCCAAAACCCTACTAATCCCTCACAAACATCTACACCCCAACAAAACAAGTATAGCTTCTCTCTTCAACCAGCATCATTATATACTATTAGAAAACTTCTTAGAAAACTAAAACCCACTTCTCTAGCTGCAAATCACATAACACCTGAATTCTGCATATCCTGTCTCCAGTCTAATAAACAGATCTATATTAGAACAATACGTTCCTATCATTTGGAAGATTTCGTATGTCACTCTAATCCACAAAGGTGGAAAGTCCACTGAATTAATTGCAATTCTATCCCCACTATCAAAAATATTTGAAAAAATTATTCATAAGCAACTCATGGAGCACTTAAATTCTAATAAGTTGTTATCCAACACACAACACGGCTTCCGACCACACTACATTACCACCACTACACTTTTGTCATTTACAAATGCAGTTAACCATAGAAATAATGGCAAACGTATCCTCCATTTTTTTAGACTTATCTAAAGCTTTTGATATGGTGAATCACAACAAACTCCTACAAGCACTCTCTGATGTAGTCTTATCATATTCCACTCTTACATGGTTTCAGAGCTACTTAACTGGAAGACAGCAAGCAGTACATTGTCACCAAAGTCCATCTCCCTTACTTCCAGTCACTCTAGGAGTCCCCCAAGGAGCTCCCTGGCTCTTCTCCATATTTACTACCAAGCTCTGTATCATAGCCTCCTCTGCCACAATTATCCAATATGCTGATGACTCTACAGTACTATGTGCTATCAGTACCCTTCCTGAACTACAAGTACTCACACAATCATCCTTTCTCAAAAGAGAGTCCTGGCTAACAAACTTCTGCTTATTATTAAACCTCAATAAGATAAAAAAAGAAGCTATGTCTTACCATAATGTTCCATCTGAGTTGTTGATCTTCTTCCAGTCATCACTGATGGGTTCGGTTCCGAGCCCTCGGAACAGAGTCAGCCTAATACCAAGCTCGTGTACACCAAAAACTCTTGAGCTAAGCTGTTAACCACAATGCCCTTCTTCCAGTTACCTCAGATCGAGTTTGCATGCAACATATAGGAGGAAATAGAAAAACAGAGGCCATTTCTGCGCAGAAACCCTGAACCACCACAAGGACCCAAGAAGATCAACCAGGAGCCTTTGGTGGGGAACAGTGGGAGGGTGTGATGACTGGAAGAAGATCAACAACTCAGATGGAACATTATGGTAAGACATAACTTCTTTATCTGAAGTTGTTAATCTTCTTCCTATTCATCACTGATGGGACAAAATCCCAAGCTACTTGAAGAACCTGGGTGGCCCTTATGGAAGAACATTCTTGAGAAACATTGAACCGAAGGCTGCTCTTCCCCTGAGGACCACATCCAATTTGTAATGTTTGATGAAGGTATGGGGTTTAGCCCAAATGGCTGCTGCACAAATGTCATCCATGGAAGCCCTGGAGTGAAATGCAACCGAAGTTGCGATGGCCATAGTTGAATGAGCTTTGATTTGAACAGGTTTAAATTAATATGCAAGGGAGTATGAAAAGGTAATGTAATCTCTGAGCCATTTTGATAAAGTAACTTTTGATACAGCACATCCCATTCTTGGGCCAGAAAACAAAATGAAAAGCTGGTCCGACTTGCAAGACTTAGCCCTGTTCAAGTAGAAACGTAGTTGTCTATGTACGTCCAATGAAAGAAGGCAGTATTCTCCCTTGTTGGAATAATCTGGGAAAAAACACAGGGAGCTCAATGGACTAGTTAATAGAGAAGTCGGAAACTACTTTGGGGAGAAAGGATGGGTTAGTACGAAGGGATACTCTGTCCTTATGGAAGATTAGATACAGGCTATTGATGCATAAGGCTTGTAACTCAGAAATCCGTCTGGCTGATGTGACCGCTACCAAAAACAAAGATTTCCATGACAGGAATTTTAGATCACATGTTGCAGTAGGCTCAAAATGGGGTGGAGAGAGAGACTGTAGAACCCGAGAGAGATTCCATATCTTTAAAGGTGCCTGATGGGAGGTCTGCTATGGAAAACTCCCTTGAGAAAGGTCTTGCAAAGTCGGGTGGAGATAAGAGGGACGCCATCCGAACCGTTGTGGAAATTGGAAATAGCTGCTAAGTGTACTCTAATAGTAGAAGCTGATGCCCCATTGTCAAACAGCTTAGAAAGATACTGGAGTATAGCAGCTGTAAAAGTTGAAAAAGGATCTAGCTTGTGATTATTAAACCAGATAGTGAACCTTTTCCACTTGTCTCTGTACAGTTTTATGGTGGATGATTTATGGGAGGTCAGAATAATATCGCAAAGAAGTGAGGAGAGGGTTTCCTGCCTGGCGACTAATGGAAGTGGAGAAACCAAGCTGTCAGCTTGACAGTGGACAGATTTGGGGTAGTCAGCCCTTGTGGGTGAGATATCAGGTCCTGACAAGTGTCCAGGATCCAAGGAGGTTGTAATAGGTGAGGTCGGAGGAAGGGAAACCACACTTGTCGATGCCAGAAAGGGGCAATGAAGATTACTTTGCATCTCAACTGGATTGCTTTCTTTAGAAATAGGGGTATCAAAGGTATCAGAGGATAAGCATAGAGGAGACCCGTGGGCCAATCGTGAGTCAAAGCATCTCTCAGTGATTCCCCGTCTGGGGGAAAGAGGACAAAGTAGCTGCTGCATTTTTTGTTTGAAGGGGAAGCAAAAAGATCGCAGCAAGGCTGGCCCCAACAGCTGAAGATTTCTGCCATCACATTCGGGTTGAGAGACCACTCGTGTGGACGGAGGAATGCATCTGCTCAGCCTGTCCACAATCATGTGGAGCTCCCTGAGATATGTGTTGCAATAAGAAAGCGGTTGGAAGCTGTCGCCTAATACCAAATTCTCATGGCCTCACGACATAGGGGGTAGGATTTAGTCCCTCCCTGTTTGTTCAGATGACATACATACTGTCCAACTGGAATGCAATCTTTCCCAACGGATCGTTTGTAATAGAGTGCCAGGCAGCTTGGTGCAGAGAAAAACGATCCCTGACTGCTTCCAGAGGAAAGCAATTGGGCAGCGCTTCAGGAGCGCTGATAAGGTCGTCCTGAAAAAGAATCCCTAGAGTCCTGATTTTGGGGACCCCCTCTGCCTCTAAAGGGGCATCTTCCATTATTGGAACCCCCTCTGCCTCCGGGGGAATCCTCACCACGTGCACTACGGAAAGGGCCATGAGATTTTTTTGTGCCATAACTTTCCACTCCTCTGGTTCCTGAAGAAAGAGCGCTGAGGTTTGGAAAAATGTAGGCCAACGGCAGACAAGGTTTTTCCATCTTGCTCGCACCTGGCTAATGTGTCCTTCACTTTAGAACCGAACAAAGCGGACGGTTCGATAGGAGTGTTCAAAAAGGAAGACTTGAAGTAGTCCGCGAGGTCACAATTGCGCATCCAGGCGTGGCGTCTCATAACTACACCTGCACCCGCAGCTCTAGCCACCCCTTCGGTTGCATGGGACAGCAACCTCATGGACGAGTTGGAGATTGACTCTAGGGTAGCAAGCTGAGAAGCAACTTTATCGCGTGCTCAGTCAGAAACCTGACCCGCGAGGGTTCCAGAGAGCTCAGAGATAAGATCTCTTTGGAGCCTCGTAAAATGTGCCAAATAATTCAGAGACCTGACAGCAAAGGTCGCTGCAGCAAAAACTCGCTTCCCTAATCTGTCCACCACCCAGGACCCTGTTGGGTGGATAGACAGTAGGACTTTCCTGCACAAGGTCCTTTTTTGTGGCAGCCACCACCACCATAGCATCTACTGGTAAGCCTCTAGACCAATGGGGGTGTTCCTCTGGAGGGGAAGCATCTTGTCTGGTCTCCGTGGAATGGCCTCAATGGTATCAGGGTTCTTCCAGACCTGCTGCACGATGAGCTGGACTAACTCATCGGCAGGGGAGGGGGGTCACCCAAGAAGTAGAGGGCTGAGAGCGGAAGGCCTGCAGGAATACAGATTCCTCCAAGGAAGGGTTGGAGGGTTTCCAGTCACCCCTCTGCCTCAAAATTTCCAGGATGTCTCCGAAGGAGACATCGTCAGGGGATGACTGTGGGGACCCTTCCCCATCATCGTAGTCTGTATCCTCAGTGAGGGACTCCTCCGGTAAGTCCATGTGTTTCCTCTTACACATCCATTTCCGAGGTGGTTCTTCAGTGGGGGCATCTGAAGAACACTCAGAAAGGAGGTTACCCTGTACAGGGGTTTCCTGAAGCTTGTGCTCTTGGTGTCCTGGGGAGATGGGCTGTGACAGCTGCAGCTCAGAAGGAGGAGGGGGAAAGCCCGACATAGGAAGAGCGCTTCCTGAAGCAAGCACTCTCTCCATCACCCGGAAGGCAGGTCTGCCCGAACAGGAATGGGAGCCCGGAACCAAGGAAGACAATCTCGGAACTGGGGTCGCGGCCCGCTCCCGGGGACAGAGCCTCAAACAAAACCAGGGTGGGTGTCACCCCCCTGGATCTGAAGACAGAACTGATGAAACTGGAACCATACCTGGAGCTGGGGATTCCACCCCCCCCAAGTATGAGATTGAGGAAGGGATGAGGCCTCAGAGAAGGTCACTGTTGGTGCTGAGGAGAGGATTCCCCCCAAAGACATCGGAGCTATGGGCCTCAGAACCGAAGGGTCCAAGGGAAGAGAATACGTGGGAGTTGAGGGGGCAATGGACCCAAAACCCGAAGTGGGATGGGTTTTAGGAAAATTTGTAATCCCTCTGGCTGTCAGCAGCTGATCGAACAGGCGCACTGCATCCAATTCAGACTCCTGGTGGACCTTACAGACAATCCTGAGGGGGAGCCGGATTGGTCCAAAAAGGGGCTAAAGGTTTGTCCTGAGAATGGATCCAAAGACGGGGAAGTACTGGGTCCATGGTGTAGGAAGAGTCGGCACTGAGGCTTCAAGTTTCAAAACAGGTAAAAGGGTGACTATTGGTGCAGAAAAAGAGCTCGGAGCCGAGGGAACAGCTGGAGTTGAAGTCACTATCGGTACCGATCTTGGAACGGAGATGGGCAATGTCAGTGCCAAGGTAAAAGCAGGCAATAAGGCTGGAGCCGAAATCACATTTGGAACCGTAGCAGTTGGCACTGAAGTGGAAGTCATCAAGATATCTGTAGAGACCACTGGAGCAAAACTCTGAAACCGAGGTGGTTGGAGCCGAGGAGGCGATCTTGTGCTCCGTGGAAGACTTGTGGGCCTTATGCTTATGAGGCTTGCTCTTATCACCAGCCGGTGAAGAGGGGTCAGAATGAGCAAGTTTTTTGTCCTTTGATGGAGGGGTTGAGACCTCCGACACAGAAAGAGCCTCAGAAAAAGATGAAGAAAGCAGGCCTTTCAAAATGAGTTTATTTTTCCTTTCATTCAGCGTCCGCTGACTGAAACAGATACAAATCTGACAAGGGAGGTTTGACAGATAAGTGGGAAACCCCCAGAAAATATACACGATCATCATGCAGGTCACTATTGGGGAGTTTATCATTGCAGGAAGTGCAATGCTTAAACCCCGAAGTCCCTTTCTTTTCAGACATACTGAGTATATCGACTCAACAACCCAAATCCAAAAAAAAAAAGAATAGAGAATGGAAGGAAAGAGAGAAAATACCAATAATGGTACTAAGAGTAGCACAAGGTTAAAGAAGGGCGTTTACCAACAATATTAAGAGGAGGATACCCATGGGTAGAGCTAGTTCAGATAATAAGATATAGAAGAGTTTTTAGGAGAAAAAAACTTAGAAATACAGTAAATTGGAAAAAATACAACACTTAGCTGGACAGCTCGGTGTACGCTGCTATATGGCTGTGCGGCAAATGAGATATGAGGTAACTGGGAGAAGGGAGCTGTGGGTAGCAGCTTAGCTCGAGGGTTTTTGGTGTACGCGAGCTTGGTATTAGGCCGACTCGGTTCCGAGCGCTTGGAACTGAACCCATCAGTGATGAATAGGAAGAAGACTAACAACTTCAGATCTCACGCTATTCCATCCTAACAAAGCTACTATACACACTGAATCTTTTTATATTGTCTCCAGAAATAACACTACTATCACTCCCTCCCCACATACTAAACTACTAGGTGTGGAAATTGACAGTAATATGAGATTTGACACCCATATCTCTCAATCAATTAAGAAAGTACACAAAAAACTAGGTACACTATATAGGAACAGACAGTCTCTCACAAATAGCACAAAAAAAAGCTATTGCCCAAACTCATTTGACCTCAGCTCCTCTATTTGCATCACCTGTATTTATTAACCTCAGGAAAACTGAACTGGTAAAATGGGAATTCTGTTACAATAACTAGATATGCAGCAAACACCACATTGAGATCACAGCATTGCTCTGCCCTAAGGAAACTACACTGGTTAGAACTTCTCCTACTTTTGTCCCAGCTTAACACAGCTTACAAAATATTCCATCATTCTGCAAAAACCCTATCATTACAAGACTTACTACAGCCCTATTCCTGTGGCAGAATGCTGTGTTCAAACAATAAGCCCCTCTTAAGAATCTCAACAGTGCACAATAGTGCTGGAGAATCCACCTACTCTCATTACATTGCTAAGATTTGGAACTCTCTACCTAGTAACATCACATTTAGCAATACTTTAAATTTAAACAAACACTAAAAAACCCACCTTACCACTAAAATGGCTCTGTTCTTGCTCTACCCCAAACAGAAAAACTCTTACAAATTCTTTATTCATACTAACACCACTACCTGGGATTTTACTGTGGATTTTATGCACTAAATATAACCCGATTTTATTTCACATCTCCTTTAGGCTACATATTTTTTATCTCAGTTATATCTTTATTTGTACATATTTGTTGGTATCTAACTATGCAAAATTATACTCTACGTACAGTTGTTTTGTAATCTTCCTTCTCTGTTATCTTTTCCTTTAAAACATTTGTTAATTTCATTGTTCTATCTGGAGCTTTTCTCCATGGGCCTCTGCTGAAAATGGACATGTTGTCAAGATGGACTTTCCTGGTAATCAAATGTAAAATAAATAACTAAATAAATAAATACTAAATATTTGTAAATTATGTAAAACAATAAGTAGCCAATGCAGTGACACTGACAATGGATGAATTTTTAAAGCAAGTACTGGAAGCAGACACACATCTGATAGACTTGATTTTTTAACACAGAACTTTTTACTGAGAGGTTCCATGCCTAACGGTAAAACATAATAAAGTTAACAATTCACTAAGGCAGGTTTACTCAACCACTGCAATCTCCCCTCTATCATAAACAAAAATGAGGAACAAAAGTTCTGCCTTCTTGAACTCCAGCATCTTATTCAGGCAGTACCTGAGTCAGCAGTATACATCTCTGCCCTGCATTCTGCCCCCTCTCAAAGAAACCAGACATGTTTAAGGGCAATTCTGAAACCACCTCCAAGAGAGAACATGTGCTTTAAAAAAAGACATGCTTATTGAATTATCATTTGTGACATAGCAGACTTACATTTATATAAAGTAATCAAACCATATTAACAAGTTCATCTTTTCAAACAGTATACATCTCATATTTTTATATATCCTATAATCATTACAGTACATAAATTATTACATTCCAGCCTTCTCTTAAACCTCCTTCCTCGTCCAAAACATTTTTCTGCATGTATTGTTCCACTCAGTTTATACGTCTTTCAATGTAATTTACTACTGCCCCTTTTCCAAATATCCCACTTCCTGTTCTCTTATCTCTAACAATATTAACTGCTTCAAGTATAGCTAGTTTAGATTTTGATTTTACACCATACCCCCTTCAAGACTCCCATGATTCCCAGCCTCTTTTGAATGTTACCTTGTGTTAACTCTCTAATAGCAGTGTGCTTGACCTTACTGAGGATTCTTTCCTCATATAAATATGTATATACTGTGGTACTGCATAGCTTGTGTTTACTCTCTAACAGCAGTGCGCTTGACCTTTCTGAGGATTCTTTCCTCATGTAAATATGTATATACTGTGGTATTTCCTAGCAGGTTTATCACACCTCAACTCTGGTGAGACTAAACACGATTATTGTATCCCGCTATTTCCTTTTGTACACTCTATCCATTCAAACTAATGTTTATCTTCTGACTTCTTGTGTGACCAAAGTAAATACAGCAGCTTAGTTATAATTTCCACTATTATTTCAAACTATTATGATACCGAGCTCTTTTTTGCATCAAGCTTTTGTTCCTACTGGATACAGAATATAAAATTCCTACTCATGTAAGATATCATAAAAGTTTTGTAATGTACCAATGTCTACTTGAAATACATGTCTTGTCCTATTTTGCTAATGTTATTGTATTGTGGAGCTTTTCTCCCCGGGCCTCCACTGAAAATGGACATATATCCAGCTGGACTAGCCCGGTCAACAAATGTAAAATAAATAAAATAAATAAATAATTAATTTCCATTTTCTAGTAATTGCATTTTTGGCAGCCACAAGAAATAAACTTAACAAGGCCTTACTATATCTAGGCAGTTCAGATCTTGGATCCAAACTAAAAATAATAATCTCCTTAATCACACTCATTTGCTCGCCCAAGTGTGCCTGACAGAGTACTCTGTAGAGAAAGTTTAAAGTCTGCCAACTCATTACACTCCCAAACATATGTTCCCAATTACCTCTTTCTTCCCCATCATATCTCCAACATTCACCAACTACCTGAGGAAAAATTCTTTGGAGTCTGCTTGGGGTATAAACGTATCCATGCAAACACCTCCAGGCAAAAATCCTAAATATTCTAGACACTGCTGTATATTTGGGAGCCATATGTATGTCCTCCCATTGTCTCTTTGTGAACTGCATATCTAATCTCACTTCCCAATCTTTTCTGACCTCTTCTGATTGATTCCTATAGTTATTGAGTAATATTTTATATGCTCTGCTAATTATCCCATTTTTAACAGCAGCTTCTATTCTAGATTCAATTAAAAGCTCAACTAATACAGGCTTTTCATTTATAATTCCCTTATCCTTTCTCTTTGTCTATACTCTGACATCAGTCCCTGACAGGGAAGGCAATCACTAGCCTGCAATCAGAATATCTTCTTGGCTTCTTCCTACCCTATTACTTTTCCTTCTCTAATTATTTGTTCCCAATACCTTGGTTCCTTTGCTAGCTTTCTCCAGTAAATTCCAGACCCCTTTCTGTCTAATCTCAGTACCCCTAATTGCAGTCATCCCTATCGGCAGAATATCCTTTCTCCATTCCCATGTTGGCTTATTGCTTGTGATGCTTTCTGCTTCTTTATGAATATAATATTCTGCATGACTGTTATTTTCCTAAAGGATCTGCATCCAAAATCCAATTATTTCCTTATTTCTTGAATTACCCTCATCATCATCCCTTTCCACATTAAACTGTTGCTTTCTGTTTGTGATATGTATGTATAACAGCATTAACTGGGTAGCTCTAAAATATCCCTCCAAATCAGGTAACCTTAAACCTCCTTATTCTGTTGGAAGGATCAACTATTCCTACTTGACTCTTGTCTTCTTCCCCTCCCAAATAAAATCCTTCAACTCTTTATTAATTATGGCCCACAACTTCTCCTCTGGTTGATAAAAATATGCCGGACGTGTGTATAAACTAAACGGGCTAAAAACATTTTTAGTGCTGGTCTCCATTAGGCAAGAACTTCCATTTTCTCAATTTTCGTATCATCTCTTGTTTAGTCTTTTCCCTCATATCCTTGGTTGCCATAACAAACCCTTTTTAATCCATACTCCTAAATACTTCATTTTATCATGTCCCCTTAAATTTGGGTATTGCTGGAATAATTTGTTTGTTGGTACACAGTTTATGGCTACAAGCCTTTGTTTTATCTTTATTAATTGTATATCCTGAAAAAAACTGGAACCGTCTTAGAATATTCCACAACACTGAGATGTCCTTTTCTGGTTCCATCAGGTACAGAATAATATTACCTGCAAATAAAGCCATCTTTTCTTGAACACCATGCCAATTATATTCTTTGCCAATGATTCTAAATACAAAGTAAATAAAGGAGAAAAAGGACATTCCTGTGTGGTTTCTCTGTCCAGGCACAAGTCATCAGAGTGGAACCCTCCCACTTTGATTTTTGCCACCAAAAGACAGAACATGTGTTAATCATAATGAAATGCAACCCTTGTGTAAAAAAAAAAAAAAAAAAAAACTTGAAGTTCACTGTAATGAAGGGCATGCAGCTCAGAGATTTTGCAAGAAGAGGTGATGGCTACTAAGAAAAATTCAAAGAAAAACTCCAGAGTTGCCAAATCGTTTAGCTTAAAGAGGACAAAGCAGCAAATCGAGCTATTATGAAGTTTAAGTACAAAAAAGAGGGGCAAATCTTCTGCAGCAGGCAAAGATACAAACCTCCTTTAACTCACAGAAATATGTAGTCCCTTTTTGTATACTCCCAGTTAGCACCTACGGCTCCTTATGGCATTCAAAAGTTTTTGGGGTTTAGCTTTCTTACTGAAGCAATTTACCAACGAACAGACAGCATTAGAAAGGTAAAGGAGTAAATAACAAATGACACTAAGAATGTCAATCTAGGTTGCCCTGTAGTACAGAAATTAATCACTGCTTGCCACTTACTATTCATATTTTCATATTTAGCTTCATACTTTCATAATTGAGAGACCTACAACACTGATGAGTAGGGTGTGAAATGCCATGGTGGGAAACCGGAAAATTCATGGTCAGTGTTCATTTTCTATCACACTATACTTGAGATATTGCAAGTTTGCCAGTAATTATGAAAATAAACAATATTTAAATACGTAATTAATACTTCAAAAAACAAGTGACTTTGAAACTATTGCACAGCATCAGATAAAACCATAAATGTTGCTGAAGAAAACTGTCATTGATATTTGCACTTCAAGTTACACTTCTTGAGAGTTTTCATATTTCTGTAAATATCTCAATAAACATACACTCAGAGAGGAATATCTTGCTGTCATGTGAAAGTTCAAGTCTGGTTAACAAATGTCTTCTAATAATATACATCTATGTTGTAAAGTTTCCAAGATATGACAATTTGTGAAAGTTTAGCAAAAAAAAAATAATTCTGGGTTTGTGTGTATTTATTTTACAGTATTTATGAAAATACGAATAATGCTCTTCCTATTATCACTATAAAGAATATTTTACTAACATTGCTATTTGTACAATTGAATATTTTTATTGCTCACAAAATATGTGCATTTGTTTATCTTATGCATTGAAGTTGATTTTTTAGCAAATGCCCTGGAATGCAAGGGGTATGACACCACACCACGTAAGTGTTAATGAGTTAAGGAACTGCCTAATCAGCCAGTACTAGGCCACACTTCGGCCCTCCCCTGGAAACATGCGGTATTACCATAAAATAAATCAGACAAAAGTTATACAGATGCCTGAAATTTGAAGAATCATGTGGAGACTGACCGAACTGGGAAAGGAACCCCTCTGCCCTGATGAAAAACTACTTCCTTTGAGCAATCAAAGTGTCTGTGGATGCCCTGGGAAATTCTTGCTCCTCTTGAAACTCTCGGGTAGAAATGAGAAGCCAGACACTGCAATACAGCCAGTTGTTATCCAAACAGAGGGAGACACTCTATCCAAGACTTGAATAGCTTAACCAGTGAAGGTGTGGTCCATGGCTCACTGCCAAAAATGCATCTAGTCTGTACACTATACATGTCGTACGATGACATCTTAACTGGTTTACTCATGTGCATACACCATGAACTGGCTGTCGCACCATAGCAGAAAAATGAAGTTATGTCTTACCATAACGTTCCATCTGTATTGTTGATCCTTGTTCAGTCATTACACATGGGTATCGGTTCTGACCTGAGAACCAAGCCAGCCATTTTCCAAGCTCGCGTCAGCTTCAAACTCTTGAGCTAAACTCTTACCCACAATCCCCCTCTCCCTGTTACCTTAGATTGAGTTTGCAAGTCAAAAAAGGTAGAGGCTACCTCTGGTCAAATTACCTAAGAGAACCGGATGGTGAGATCCACTAGAAACCACAGGAGGGGGAAGGAGGGAGGGTTGTAATGGCTGAACGAGGATCACCAAACAAATGGAACGTTATGGTAAGACATAACTTCTTTATCTGATACTGTTAATCCTCGTTCATTCCTTACGCATGGGACAGAGTCCACAGCTACCTGTATTCCTGGGAGGCTATCATGGAAGGACATTCCTGAGCACCATAGAACCGAAAGATGCTCTTCCCCTGGAGGCCAAATCCAATTTGTAATGATTGGTGAAGGTATGAGGCATAGCCCAAGTTGCAGCTGCACAGATGTCATGTAAGGAAGTTCTGGCATGGAAGGCAACAGAAGTTGCCAGTGACCTTGTTGAATGAGCTTCCATGGTAGTAGGCAACAAGATATTGCGTTGTGTATAAATGAAGGTCACATAGTCCTTCAACCATCTAGCTAATGTGACCTTAGCAACAGCAGATCCTAATCTAGGTCCAGAAAAGGCCAAAAATAACTGGTCAGATTTACGAAAGGGCCTAGTCCAGTTTAAGTAAAAACGTATTTGCCTGTGGATATCTAGGGTATGTAGGCAATACTCTCCTCTGTTTGAATGATTGGGAAAGAAAACTGGCAATTCAATGGTTTGATTAATGGACATTTCAGAGATCACTTTAGGCAGAGATGATGGATTAGTTCTCAGAGATACTCTATCTCTATGAAAAATCAAGTATGGACTCTTGATACATAAAGCTTGAAGCTCAGAAATACGTCTGGCAGAAGTAATGGCGGCCAAAAACAAGGTTTTCCACGACAAATACTTGAGGTCGCAAGAAGAGGCTGGTTCGAAAGGTGGCATTGTCAGAGCTTGTAGAACTAATGATAAATCCCATGGTTGGATAGGTTCTCTAAAACGTGGCTTCAGATGACTCGCACCTTTTATGAAGGTCTTGCACAATTTGTGGAACATAACAGAGAAATTCTGGACACCCTCATGAAAATTAGAAATTGCAGGCAAATGAACTCTAATGGTAGAGGCCGATAGTCTAGTATTATCGACACTCGTGCTGAGAAGGGATCTACTTGTTTATCTTTCAGCCAACAGGTAAATCTTTTCCACTTGCTCAGATAAGTAATTCTACTGGAAGACTTATGAGATGCAATGAGAATATCACGTACTGGTAAAGAAAGAACATTCTGTCTGGCAATCAAGGGAATTGGAGTAGCCAAGCCGTGAGCTTCAGGCTGTTCAAGTTGGGATGAATCAGGTTCTGTGGATGTGAGATCAACTCTGGGGTTGGATGGAGAATCCATGGTCGATCTAGTAGGTGAGGCCAAAGGAAGGGGAACCAAATCTGTCGAGGCCAATATGGTGCTATGAGGATCACCTTGCTCTTCAACCAATGGGCTTTCTTCAGAAACAGGGGAATGAGGGGAAAGGGTGGAAAAGTGTACAGAAGACCCGAGGGCCAATCGTGGACTAGAGCGTCCCTGGGTGACTGTCCCGGTGGGGGAATCAGGGCAAAGTAGTTGCTGCATTTGTAGTTGGTCGGGGATGCAAAGAGGTCACAGCAAGGATGGCCCCAGCGGTGGAAGATCTCCGCCGCTATCAATTGATTCAGGGACCACTCATGAGGTTGAAGAATGCACCTGCTGAGTCTGTCTGCTATCACGTTGGAACTCCCGGGAATGTACGTTGCTAGAAGAAAAAGGTTGGTAGCCATCGCCCATTGCCATATCCTCATGGCCTCTCGACAAAGGGGTAAGATATGGTTCCACCTTGCTTGTTGATGTACCAGACCACTTCCATGTTGTCTGATTGAATCGCAATTGTGCCAGACGGAAACAGGGGATGGAATGCTTGCAATGCCAGAAGCACCACCCTCAGCTCTAGAACATTTATATGCAGATGGGCTTCCAGTTCGGACCAAGTTCCTTGGACTGTCTGCCCCTGACATAGCCCTCCCATCCCATCAGGGAGGCGTCTGTGGTCACTGTGGCCTTGGGTTGCTGGGGGGAGAAGGGGCGAGACCACTGTGAAAGATTGTGTGTCATCCACCAATTTAGATCCTGTTTGCACCTGTGGGTTACTCGAATCACGACTGAAAGAGGATGCTGAAAAGGATACCATTGGGTAAGCAGTAGTCATTGTAGAAGCCTCATGTGAAATATGGCCAGGGGAACAATGGTGATGGAGGCTGCCATGGAACACAACAGCTGTAGAACTGAGTGAGCTGTGGATTTCTCCCTTGAAAGGATTGGAATCAGTTATTGCTTTATCCTTAGAATTCTGTGCTCTGGAATAGCAGCTCTGTAGTTCTGTGTGTCCAAGATAACCCCTATGAATTCTGTCGACTGAGATGGGGTGAGATTGGATTTTTGCCAGTTTATGGTTATACCTAGCCTTTGAGCAGCGAGGAGAGAATATGCCAGGGCTTCTTCCAGTAGATGTCTGGTGGGGGCGGAAATGAGCTAGTTGTCTACGTATGGAAAAACCTGGAATCCTTGAAGTCGCAAGGGAGCTGTGACAACTGCCATGCACTTTGTGAACACTCTGGGGGCTGTAGAGAGTCCGAAGGGCAGTACTCTGAACTGGTAGTGACTGGCTCCCGCACGGAAGCACAGAAATCTTCTTGATGGCCTGTCCACTTTTATGTGGTAGTACGCATCTTGAAGATCTACTGAGCACATCCAACCATCTTTTTTCAAAAGCGGGAGGATAGACTGTATTGAGACCATCTGGAATTTTTGTACTCTCACAAATTTGTTCAGTACACTGAGATCCAAAATTGGTCTCCAGTCCCCGGTTTTCTTTGGCACCAAAATAGTCTCGAGTAGAATCTGGATCCTATCTCGTCTGGAGGGACTATCTGGATGACTCTCTTTCTTAGCAGCTTTTCTATCTCTAGTGCTGCTTCTTCCCATTGACTGGGTGGAACGTCAGGAAGGTTTTTTGTAAGGGCATGACAAAGATTGAAGGGGATATGATAACCTCTGGCTATAATTCTTTGTACCCAAAAATCAGTGGTGATGGTTAGCCAGGCAGAAGGCTACAAGGAGAAACATCCCCCAACCACCTCCAGCTGGAAAGGAGTTGGGCTGCTCTTCAGGAGCGCTGGTAGGATTGACCACGGAAAAAATCCCTGGAACCCTGGTTACGTGGACCCCCTCTGCCCCGAAAGGAGCGTCTTCCCTGTGAGTTTCCCCCTCTGCCTCTAGGGCAGAACTCGGCCTGTGTGTCATGGAAAGGACCCTGAGATTTCTTGAACCATATCTTCCCATTCTTTTGGTTTCAGAAGAAAGCACGTTGAGGGGAAGAATAACGGACACCTATGTCAGAAAGGGTCTTACCGTCCTGTTCACATCTGGCCAGTGTGCTTTTAACTTTGGGCCCAAACAACGAGGAGGCCTCAATGGGAGCATTAAGAAAGGAAGCCTTAAAGGTTTCTGCGAAATTGCAAAAGCGCATCCAGGTGTATCATCTGAAGACCGCAGCTCAACCCACTGCTCTGGCTGCTCCTTCTGATGCGTGAGATATCAGTCGCATAGAGGAGTTAGATATTGATTCAATGGTAGCCTGCTGAGAGGCCACTTTGTCATGGACCTCATCAGACACAGCACCAGCCAAGGTTTCAGAGAGCTAACAAATCAGATCCCTTTGAAGCCTGTTAAAGTGTGCCATATAATTCAGGGACCTGATAGTAAAGGTCGCTGAAGCAAAGGTGCACTTCCCTATCCTGTCCAAGGCCCGGGAATCTTTGTTAGGTAGATGGACAGTCTGGCTTTCTTCTTCTGCCAGATCCTTTTTTTTTGCGGCCGCCACCACCAAAGCATCCACAGGAAGACCTTTGGACCAATAGGGATCCGAAGCAGGAGGGGACAAAATCTTATCTGGCCTCTGAGGAATAGCTTTGATGGTATCAGGAGCCTTCCAAGCACGCTGCACGATAAGCCGGACAAGTTCATCGGCAGGTGGAGTAACCCAGGAGGTAGGGGGCCGGGCGCGAAAGGCCTACAGGAACACATATTCCTCAGAGGTCAGATTAGAGGACTGCCAGTCACCTCTCTGTTTCAGGATTTCGAGGATATCACCAAAGGATACCTCAGAGGGTGACCGGGGGGGATTGTTCCCCCTCATCAAAATCTGTGTCTTCAGTGAGGAACTCCTCTGTGGAGTCCATGTGTTTCTTCTTACACAACTTTTCCGGTGGACCCCCTCAGCACAGGAAGCTGGAGAAGTCAGCAGAAAAGGGGATTCCTGTGTGAATATGTCCTGAGGCCCTTGCACCTGGTGTCCACTAGGTGCGACTTGTGAAACCAGTGTACCAGAGGAGGATGGAGGTTATAGGCAGTCCAGAATCGCCAGCAGCAACGAAAAGCCTTCTCCATCAGCTGGAAGGCTGGTCCACCTGAAGAAAAGTGAATGTCTAGGACAGGGGTCACCCCTCCCCTAAGTGGCTCAGCCTGCTGACCCGGAGTCCCTGGATGGCTGTGGAACAGCAAATTATGTGTGTCACAACTGACATCCTGGGTCATAGCAAACCTTTCCTGCCACGAAGGCAACTGCAGTTCCTTAGTGAGATCCATAAAGGGGACCGCAGAAGGGGAAGACTGTGCTATATCCATGGACTTCAAAGGCAATGAAGGAGGAGAATAAGAAGGGGTCTATGGAGATGGGTGATCACCTCCCAAGGAAGGGTAGTTTCTGAGGGGTGGGATACCTCTGGCCAAGAGCACCTGATCCACAAGAAGCAACACATCGTGTTCGGAAATGCTTCTAGTGGACCTCACGGAGACTGAGGGAGAAACAGGCCTGTCCACAAGAGAGGCAAACTCGGTGCCCATCTCACCCATCTGCACTGAGGACAACAGTGCTGAGAGAGACTGGACTACAGGTGTCTGCACAGAAGTCGTCATCGGTGCTGAAGTCATGGTCTGCACCGACACCGGGATCGGTGCAAAGAGGTTGTCGGTACCAAAGCTGGAACCGACAAAACTGGAGTCAACAATAAAGGTGTCGGTTCCGAGGATTCTGTTGGAACCGACGTGGTCAAGGTCTGCGCCGACTGAATGTTCGGTGCTGATACAGTGGTAATAATCTGAACCGAGGAGCCCCTCAGTGTTAATATAGTGAAGGCTGCAGGAGAAGACAGAGCCAAGATCACTAAAAGAGCCGAAGGCCTCGGTGCCGAAGGTCTAGGCACTGAAAGCACTGGGGCTGAATGAGTGAGCTACGGAGCCGAAACTTTAGCCTTTTTAGGTTCTGGTTGGCGGGAGTCCCCAGCCGGGGATGAAGACAAAGATTTAGCCTTGGTAGGAACATTCAAGATTTTCTTATGGGTTCTAGGAGGGGTTGAGGCCTCCGACCCAGAAATAGCCTCTGAAAAGGGAGATTAACAAGTCCCTTCAGTAACAGCTTGTTTTTCCTTTCCAACAAAGTTCTATTTGAAAAGTGTTCATAGATAGTACAGGGTGGGTCAACAGACAAGTGGGACACCCCCAAACAATAAACGCACAAAGAGTGTGCATCAGAAGTAGGTAGTCTGTGTCCACAATCAGAACACCGCTTAAACCCTGGACTACCTTTCTTATCTGCCATGACAGCAAATTAATTAATAGAAAAAGGTACCAGCAATGGTACAAAAGAATACCCAAAGGTTTGAGAAAAAAGGGAAGGATTACCAACGATGGTAAAGAGAGAATACCTCACGGTAAAAAGGTAAAGAAAGAAGCAGAAAAACCAGAAGAAAATATGTAAGCTAGATGCGATAGGTTAAGAGACAATGACGTTCGTGGTCTGCACTCTTGTGGGAGAAGAGGCTGGACTCTGCCCTTCTGAGCTGGGAATTTCTGGTTAAAGGTTTATAGTGCCTGAATATTTGAACTGTATCTTACTGAAATTGGTACACCTTCTTTGCTGTAGCATAGACTAGATCCAGGCCTGCTGAATCTAGCTTTGTTTATATGCTTGTTGTTTGTTTGGAATGCTAATTCCACCTAATACGCGGCTTCTCAGCGCTTCTGTGGATCACTAGTGATATCTGCATTGCTTACTGTACTTATTTCCTTGTTTCACTTGAAAGAAAGTTACTGTTTGTCGTTTTTGCATTTAAGTTACCTGTAACACATTGCACTTAAGTTACCTGGCACTTGCTCACTAAAGCAATTATATAAGCCAGCACTAAAAATTAAAAGCACTACACCCTCACTCCCCACTGGCCCTTGTTTTCAATTATAAAGGAATTCCCAATATTATTCTAGCATGTCCAAGGGTCAGTTGTCAATCTCCTCTCCGGTCCAGCTGGTGAATCTGGGAATCTTGAGGCAATGTTACAACTGCCTCATGTACACAGACAACCCTCTTCTCCTCCCAACAAATTCCAACACATGTGAGAGATGCAACCATATAGCCAAACTGGAGGCTAAGCTCTCTCAACTCAGTACTGGCATAACCAGTCAGGAGGAGAAGGAAACCACACTCACTGCAATTCCAGTCTCACATAGACCTACCACGACAGCAAACCAAACACATAATCACACAAAAACATACTCGGAGGCTCTAAATAAAGATCTGCCTAAGCAGACCTCCAAAGCAGACACCCAAGCAACCGCTACCCCAAAACAAAACACGTGCAACACATATCTCACAAAGCCAGTGTGCCAAACAGTCACAGCCCTTAAGACCAAACAACACACCTGATACACTTGTAATAGGTGACTCTATCGTCAGGCACACTGACGTCCCGCTCACCAGGCTGAAAAAAGAGAGGGTCATGGTGAGCAGCCTGTCGGGCGCTAGGATCCGCCACATAACACAAGCACTCAGGTCACTCCAAGGCAAGTACAAATATGACTCAGTCATTGTCCATGCTGGTGTGAATGACCTGAGACGTACCTCCCTGGACTACATGAAAAGAAATATAGAAGAGCTCTCTGAGTATGTAGCCCAGGCCGGTATGACCCTGACCTTGAGTAGCATCTTACCCTCACCAAGAATGATGCCACAATATGAAGACAAGATGATCAATTTCAACAATTGGCTTAAGTACTGGTGTCATTCAAAGGGGATCCAATGCCTGTCAGCTTGGGATGATATGCTCGACAAGCCACGATGCTTCGCTAGGGACGGCTTGCACCTGTCACCCCTGGGCTTTCGGATATTGGCAAAGGCTCTTGCTACCCCCATAGTGCCTTTTTTAGGCAAGGCTCAAAAGACAAACCCACTTCCATAGGTATCACAAGGGATAAGAAACTAAGAGTAATGCTACTCAACGCCAGAAGTCTAAACCTCAAGATGCATGCACTCGAAACTCTCCTTAGCATGGAGAACATCGATATCTGTGCAGTAACAGAAAACTGGTTCAGGGCTCCCGAGAGCACCCCAGCACTACCAGGTTATACCTCATACCATGCTTTTCGGCCCCAAAACTTGGACCGAACCACAAAAGGAGGGGGAGTATCGATATTCATCAAAGATACCCACACCTCCAGGTTGGTGGCAAAGCACGAAGCATCAGAGACTATCCATGTGCAACTAACAGTGGGTAAAACTGCCTTCCAGTTTACAGCCTGCTACAGACCACCCTCCCAAACCCAGGAACCCCACTTGGCCTTCCTGAG
Source organism: Protopterus annectens (assembly GCF_019279795.1). Classification (NCBI taxonomy): domain Eukaryota; kingdom Metazoa; phylum Chordata; order Ceratodontiformes; family Protopteridae; genus Protopterus; species Protopterus annectens. Next base: position 138,273,728 of record NC_056735.1, read on the forward strand.
AACACTGGAAAATATGAAGGTCTCTCCAAACACCATTATATTGGGCAACTTCAACTACCCAAACATAGACTGGGAGCATTACTCTAGCTCCAACACCCTAACCCAAAGGTTCCTAGAATTTATAAACTCAAATGCTATGGAACAACTTGTTACCACTCCCACAAGAGGGGAAAACATACTGGACCTGATCATCACCAACATGGGGACTCTATGCTCCAGACCAGAAGTGTATCCCTCACTGGTAAGATCAGACCATAAACTAATCTCACTGGATATTTACATCCCGACCCCACCCCCTGCCCAGAAAACCACAGTGAAAAACTTCTCTAAAGCAAATTTCACACTCCTCAAAACCGAGGTGGAATCCTTCAAAGCCCCCGGGCCTGTGGAAAATACGGCCCAGACCGCAGAATCATTTATAAACGCATTCTATGAACACCTTCAGGAATGCATGGATCATGCGATCCCAAATAAAACCAAGACCCAATCCTCCAAAGGCAGATGTCCTGTCTGGTGGACCCCAGCCATAAACAAACTATACAATAGAAGGAGGAAGCTACTAAATGATAGAGCAAAATCCCAAAAAGAGAAGGCATCACTGATCAGTATTAGACAATTTTATGAGTGCCCGCAGTTTTTTGCTAAGGCCAGCTTCGAGAGAAAAACTGCACAGGACACTAAGGATAATCACAAGGCTTTCTTTAGCTATGTTAGGAACTTGGGTGGTAATTCCCAGATATGCTCAGAATTAGTCCAAAATAACAAAAAATACACCGAACCCACAGACATTGCCAACATCCTAGCTGACAGGTTCAGCGCAAACTTCTCCCCCCCCTCCCCACCAAAAGGGCAAATATCTATCCCAGCAGAGTGCTGCCCCCCTGACATCTCAGATGCTCAGGTAAGAGCCGCCTCTCCAAAGCAAAAACACAGCATCAATGGGACCAGGCGGTGTCCGGGCTGCGTCCTACATGAACTCTAAGAAGAGCTAAACCCAAACATAAAACTACTGTTCAATCTCAGCCTTACTACAGGATATGTGCCCAAAGAGTGGCGTACAGCAACAGTGGTCCCTCTCCATAAAGGTGGTGCCTCAACGGATCCTGGAAACTATCGCCCCATAAGCCTGACTAGCTTGGTCTGCAAAGCTATGGAAAGGATCATCATGGACCTCATAAATAAAGATATTGGCGACCTACAGACACTGGATCCTACCCAGTTCGGCTTTGTTAATGGCAGATCCTGCCTCTTAAACCTGGTTGATTTCTTTGAAACAGTCACCAAGGCCATTGACAAGGGGAAGGTGGTCCACACAGCCTACCTGGACCTTGCAAAGCCTTCGATACAATACCCCACTGGCATTATAGATAAGCTCACCAGCTTAAATATAAACCCCTATGTCACTAGATGGATTGCAAACTGGCTCAAGGACAGAACCCACATGGTTAGAATTGCTGGAGCCATGTCAGACTCCAAACCAGTTACAAGTGGTGTCCCACAAGGCTCAGTCCTGGGACCTCTCTTGTTCGGTATGTATTTCTCGGAGGTACAGGCCAACACGGAAGGACTGTGGCTGACCAAGTTCGCAGATGACTGCAAACTGGGTGCCATAATCGACTCTCCAGCCGGCACAAGCATCCTCCAAAAGGGCCTCATAGAAACAGACAACTGGTGCCAGAGCCATGGCCTCAAGCTAAATGCCAAAAAGTGTATAGTCATCCCCTCTGGCAAAAACAAAGTGCCCACAAATTACCACATAGGTGGTAATCCATTAAGTACAGAAGAAGTAATTAGGGACCTGGGGAGAGCAATCTCTCATTTGACAACCATGTGGCCAAAGTGGTTAGAAAAACATTTTATATAGCCCACCTAATCATGAAGGGATTCACATCTAGATCAGGGGAGGTCATCGTGCCTCTTTACTCATCCCTTATCAGGCCCATAATTGAGTACAATGCCCCTTTTGGGATGTACCTTACCAGACACCTGTAGCAACTGGAAAGACCCCAAAAGTACCTCACCAAGAGGATCAAAGGGCTCAAACAGATGCCATATGCTGCCCGGTTAAAGAAACTCCAGCTCTTCTCAGTGGCATACTGCCTGTTCAGAGGCAATCTGTGCCTGACGTATAAAGCCATGTCCAACCCGGAATTAATGGACATGCTGCACCTCAGAAAATCCAAATCCCATCGAGCTACACGCTCGAGAGACTTGAACCTCAGCACTGAAATAAATAGGACATGCTGGAGGGACAGATTCATAACCCAGAGGCTCCCCCTTCACTCTGGAATAAAATCCCAGTACAGGTTAGGCAGAGTCCCTCATTGACTCTCTTCAAGAGGAATCTTGATGAGTGGATGGGAGATCATTGGTTTACCCCGGCTATCACTTCTGTGTCACTGTTAGACAGAGGCACAGTATACTAACCTCGAAAAAGGGCACAGCAAAACAAATTTAAAATGAGTGGCGAAAGCCAAACACATTCTGGCTAGGCTTATAAATGCCCTAGGGCAGATAGCCTAGTATGAACCTATGAAATAAACTTTTCTGACAGAAAAGTAATATGAAAGACTATTAAACAAAAAATAACTGTACTTAGATCGAGAGAAGTAGCTTGACAACACCGAATGGCAATGCGGCAAACAAAATCTGAGGTGAGAGGGGGAGGAGGATTGTGGGTAACAGTTTAGCTCGAGAGTTTGAAGCTGACGCGAGCTTGGAAAATGGCCGGCTCGGTTCTGAAGTTGGAACCGATACCCATGCGTAAGGAATGAACGAGGATTAACAATATCAGATGTGTTCTTACTTTAATTAATTTCCACCAATGTTCACGGCCAGTAACACTACTCATGCAGCCACCTTGATTTATGTGGATCCATTGCTATTGAGATGCACTCTTTCATTAAAAATGATACAAGTTTAAGGGAGCTCCTGTATATGTAAGTGAAGAGTTGCACTGAAAATACTGGTGAGGGTTTACCAATCTACAGCCCCATGACAACGGTTTGAATATAGTGGGTGAAAGCAAAAGACCAAATAACAACATGGAAAGTGCAGCAATGGCATCCAGGTTTCTTAATAGAGTAGTCGCATGACCCCTAGCAAGCCACTACTAGGTGTGCAAATTGAATTCAGTGAGGTCCAGCACTTTGATGGAAATCTTCCTTCCAGTATAGGAAAAGGAAGAGGTAGGAGTAGAACTCTTTGCCGTTCTCTGAAGGAGGAACATATTCTACAGCATCTGTGTAAAGTCTGGGCATACTGCAAGAGCTCTTTTGTAGATAACACCTGGCTAGTGAGCTCCATATATTATCACACGGTAACCCTCCAGGTAGTCATTTTAAAGATTCAAGAAGAAATGAAACCAACCATGGTCCTCCAAGGAACAAATCAACTATCTACATTTATTAACACTTTTATCCACAATGACACTTGTTTGTCTTTTCGGCTTTTCCCGGTTAGGGGTCACCACAGCGGAACTCCGGTCTGCTAATGATTGGCAGTCGATTTTTATGGTGCCGAGTTACCAGCCCGACACCCAACCTTCAGCGAAGGCACGCCCATTCACGCATGTCTTTCGGAGGCCACTTGACCGTGGGGAGTACATGCAGACTCCACACATAAGGCACTCCAGCAGAGAATCGAACAGGAGAACCTCTTGCTTGTGAGGCAACAACACTACCGCTGTACCACCGCGGCTCAAAATTTTATCCACAATGACACTACAACTTCAAAATAATTCAGTGAACCAACTTAACTTACCTCAGCAATGTAACCATGTGATCAAGAATTCTCATGTCATGTGACAAACTATTAATACATTACCACATTTATACTAAACATTCTGCAAGACAACCTTCTTAAATACAAAAAAATATAGTTGCACAAAATTTTAGCTGGAATTAAAAACATGCACTAACATCCAGAACAGAACTTCATACAGGCCCTCTGGGTTTGAATGACAGCACAGTCTTGGGGAATATTTTAAATATGAAGGCAGCAATGTTATTAGCAGCATAAAAGACTGAATAATGTAAAGGTAACAAAAATGGCTATGTTATTAAAAGACGGAGGAAGTAATTTTCACAAAAAATAAATGGTGCATTTGGGAACAATACATGTAAGGCAATACTCAAAATAAGTAGGTTGTAGGAATTGTAAAACAAATCTATATATTCTAAAGCACAAGCGTAAACAGTAGAGTTAAGATGGAAATGATGTCTATAATTGCATGTGTATAATAAAGTCTTATTGTGACTTTTTTCGCTGTTATTAATATAGCACTATTATTTCATCAGTCTCTACAAATAATTCCATTATCATACAATTCACCTTTAACAAAATCTGTAGGGTTATTACCAACTCCACAAGAAATGAATACCATCACTTAACTCTCTTAAAAAAATAAAACAAAAAACAAAAAAAAAAAAAACAAATGGCCTCCAGTCATGCAAAGTGCTGACTTGCTCAGACAACATCTCCTTTAACTTCCTTTAACTTCCAAACTAACAAGACAAGCTCCCACATAGACCATCTCAGAAACTATAATGATTCAGATCTTCTTCCACAAATCCTTCATTCTGGACAGCATACTTCCTGACCATGCATTCTCAATACTCGACCCCAAACAGTGTGAACCCCCCTCATCCAGACTGAAAGACAAATCATGTTATCTCAAATACCACAAACTGCTAAAATCTCATATAAAAACTGAAGCAAAATGTGCTTGCGTCCCCATCTGGTCACATAATCTAGAAGAGACCCCAACTCTCCTTTTACCCTGTCTCCTCTACTTTTATCTAACCTTTCAGCATGGCAAACATCCACAACTAGCTGTCTTTATATAATCCTGCTATATACTGAACCTTTCTATAACTTTGATGTAAACTGAATCTTAGTACATGTTGTAAGCTCTGCTCATTTGTGTTACTTACACTTTAATTTCACTATATCTGTAAAATTTTGCAATTTTAAACTGTTATTGTGAATCGTCACCTGAATGAAACTGCAATTGGTCAGAATTAATCATCACTCTACCTACATAAACAAATTTAAATAAATGTAAACTCATGTCACAGATTAATGCGAGGAGTAAATAAAACTGCTTAAAAATGTTTAGTGCCAGGTGATAGGGCATCCCCATTAAGGATAATGTTCCCTGGGTTTTTTCCAAGTAATGTAAAAGAGGGAACAAATGGGTTGCACATATGGTGCAAGTGCTAGGAGATGAAGGAGCTTGTAGCAGTTTACCACAAGATTACCAGAGAAGGTAAGTGTCTGATACCTGTACACGACCCACAGAAGTCACCTCATTCCTACCTAGTGAGCCTTTCTTAAACTAAGGGAGGCCAAGGGAGGAAACTGTTTGTTATTAAGCCTTCACTAAGGGAATCCAGGCCCCAAAACTCGGTCCGAACCACAAAAGGGAGGGGGAGTATCCATATTCATCAAAGATACCCACACCTCCAGGTTAGTGGCACTGCATGAAGCATCGGAGACCATCCATGTCCATGTGCAACTAACAGTGGGCAAAACTGCCTTTCAGTTTGTAGCCTGCTATAGACCACCCTCCCAAACACAGGAACCCCACTCAGCTTTCCTGAGAACACTGGAGAATATGAAGGTCTCTCCAAACACCGTTATATTGGGTGACTTCAACTACCTAAACATTGATTGGGAAAACTACTCAAGCCCCAACACCCTCGCCCAACGGTTCCTAGAATTTGTAAACTCAAATGCTATGGAACTGGTCACCACTCCCACAAGAGGGGAAAACATATTGGACCTGATCATCACCAACATGGGGTCTCTATGTTCCACACCAGAGGTATACCCCTCATTGGTAAGATCAGACCATAAATTAATCTCACTGGACATCCATATTCTGTCCCCACCACCAGCCAAGTAAACCATGGTGAAAAACTTCTCAAAAGCAAACTTCACACTTCTCAAAACCGAGGTGGAATCCTTCAAAGTCCCCGGGCCAGTAGAAAATACGGCCCAAAATGCAGAATCCTTTACAAAAGCATTCTATGGACACCTACAGGAATGCATGGAGTATGCTATCCCAAATAAAACCAAAACTCACTCCTCCAAAGGCAGGAGACCTGTCTGGTGGACCCCGGCCATAAATAAGCTATATAACAGAAGGAGGACGCCACTACACGATAGAGCAAAATCCCAAAAAGGGAAGGCATCTCTGATCAGTACTAGCAAGAAACTACGATCTCTCATAAAATCATCTAAGTCCAGCTTCGAAATAAAAATTGCACAAGACACTAAAGATAATCACAAGGCCTTCTTTAGTTATGTCAGGAACCTGGGAGGCAACTCCCAGATATGCTCTGAGTTGGTGCAAAATTACAAAAAATATACTGAACCCACAGACATTGCCAACATCCTGGCAGAAAGGTTCAGTGCAAACTTATCCCCCCCTTCCCCCCCAAAAGAGCAAATGTCTATCCCAACAGAGTGTAGCCTCCCTGAGATCACAGATGCACAGGTGAGAGCTGCCCTCTCCAAGGCAAAAAACACAGCATCAATGGGACCAGAAGGTGTCCCGGGCTGCGTCTTACACGAGCTCCAAGAAGAACTAAACCCACACAAAGTCACTGTTCAATCTCAGTCCTACTACAGGATATGTACCCAAGGAATGGCGTACAGCAACAGTGGTCCCGCTCCACACAGGTGGTGCCACACCGGACCCCGGAAACTATTGCCCTACAAGCCTGACTAGCCTGGTCTGCAAGGATATGGAGCACATCATCATGGAAATCATAAACAAACACATTGGGAACCTCCAGACACTGGATCCTACCCAATTAGGCTTTGTTAAGGGCAGATCTTGCCTCTTGAACCTGGTCGACTTTTTTAAAGCAGTTACCAAAGCCATAGATGAAGGGAAGGTAGTCCACACAGCCTAACTGGACCTCGCAAAAGCCTTCGACACAATACCACACTCGGGCATTATAAATAAGCTCACCAGCTTAAATATCAACCCCTATGTCACAAGATGGGTTGCAAACTGGCTCAGGGATAGAACCCACATGGTCAGAATTGCAGGTGCCATGTCAGACTCTAAACCAGTTACAAGTGGCGTCCCACAAGGCTCAGTCCTGGGACCTCTCTTGTTCGGTATATATTTCTCCGAGGTACAGGCTAACACAGGTGGACTATGGCTGACCAAGTTCGCGGATGACTGCAAACTGGGTGCCATAATCGACTCTCCGGCTGACACAAGCATCCTCCAAAAGGGTCTCACAGAGACAGATAACTGCTGCCAGAGCCATGGCCTAAAGCTAAATGCCAAAAAGTGCATAGTCATCCCCTTTGGGAAGAACAAAGTGCCCACAAATTACCACATAGGTGGTAATCCATTAAGTACGGAAGAAGTAATTAGGGACTTGGGGACCCAAGTAGATAGTAATCTCTCCTTTGACAATCACGTTGCCAAAGTGGTTAGAAAGACCTTCTATATAGCCCACCTTATCACAAAAGGGTTCACATCTAGATCAAGAGAGGTCATTGTGCCCCTCTATTCATCACGTATCAGGCCCATAATTGAATACAATGCCGCATTTGGGATGTTCCTTACCAGACACCTGCAGCAACTGGAGAGACCCCAAAAGTACCTCACCAAGAGGATCAAGGGACTCAAACAGATGCCCTATGCAGTTCGGCTAAAGAAACTCCAGCTCTACTCAGTTGCGCACTGCCTACTCAGAGGCGATCTGTGCCTGACGTATAAAGCCATGTCCAACCCAGAATTAAGGGACATGCTCCACCTCAGGAAATCCAAATCCCTTAGAGCTACACGCTCCAGGGAGTTGAACCTCAGCACAGAAATAAATAGGACATGCTGGAGGGACAGATTCATATCCCAGAGGCTCCCCTCACTCTGGAACAAAATCCCTATCCATGTTAGGCAGAGCCCCTCACTGACCCTATTCAAGAGAAATCTTGACGAGTGGATGGGAGATCGTAAGTTTACCCCTGGGATCTCTTCTGTGTCCCTGCTAGACAGAGGTACAGTAAACTAACCTTAATAGGGCTACCTTCTGTGACCTACTATACAGAGGCACAGTCAACAAATCTAAAAGGGTGGTGAAAGCCAAACACACTCTGGCTAGGCTTATAAATGCCCTAGGGCAGATAGCCTAGTATCAACCTATGAACCTATTAGTCTGTATCAGCTGACCAAGTGCAAATCATCACACACTTGAATGTTACTGAAGCTCTGCAGGCACACTAATATGCAAACCCAGCCAATGGGGAAACTGGGATGCACATCCTACAGCTCAAACTCTTGCTAGTCCAAGGGAAGTTTATAACTAGCAAGGATGACAGACCACTTGGGGGTGGGGTCTCAGTCAGAAGGTTCTGCCCAATGTCTTGTGTATGCTTCCTTAACTTTCTCCAGTTAGCAGGCACTCTCTCAGCATCAATAACGGGGATCTCCTGCTAGTCCATTTTCAATGTGTTGATAAAGGCTTCAAGCTTCAACCTCCCATGGGTGACCTAGGAGAAGCAATGGCACTTGGGGAAATGTTGCATTTCTTTCCCAAGCATTACAGGTATTATTGATATGGGTTCTGGTGACTCATCTTTCACACCTGGATCACTAGTAGCACAGGCAGCAAACTCCTCATAGCACCATCTGATTACTCTTCCCATGAAATCTTATATTTTTGCCTCAGGTTGCTATTTCCACACAATGGTCAGTTTAAGCCTTATACTGTTTCTAATCTGTATTGCATTTCAAACAAGAGTTTTAACTGCCAAGCTCTCCTGTACTGTGTGACTAAAAAAAAGTTTACTTAAAATATTTTATGCCTTTATTTTTCCTGCAAATTTAGAAACTTTACTTGCTCACAAACTCCTTTATGAAACTGGTTACTTAATTAGCTTCCGTATAGGTTTAAAATTTCACGATAGCTGTGTTATATTATTTCTATAAACACAATGCCTACACTATTTGTTGACAAGTTCACATGATTGTTTTCAGTACATGACTTACTGCGCAAAACCCTTGTGTCCACAAAGCTCAAATTCTGCAACTATCCAATATTTCATCGTCAATATGACCTCTCACTAGCCAAATTACTCTCCCGTGTAATGTCTGAAAATAATCAGTCTACTGACCAGTGTACCTACCCGTTTAACACAAATAAATAAATTACATGCATAATTATAGTAAAAGCTTTTCCCCCCATGTATTCTCATGAGTAACTGAAAAATCAACAATCAAAACTGTTTTTAACTCTTGGCAAGTTTCACTCAATGTATCCAATACAACTGAGCAGTACGTTACAGGAATACTCAGCAGTGATAATGCCACTTACTGCAGACACGTTTCTGAGGTGCATCACTTACTGTGCACCAACCTGCCAGCAAATATACTTCTAAAGAGGTCAGGATACTGACAGAGCAATAATTAATGAGCATCTATGTGACCAAGTTAATAAAAAGCAGAAAGACAAACAGTAAAAACTAACTAGGCCCACACCTAGAAACACACCTACTAAAGGAGCAGTGGGTTCACACGGCAAATAAAAAATGGATCAAATCCATTATAGCAGCTGGTAATAACACAAATAAAGCAGGAGTTGCCATCGTTATTAAAAATTCGTTCCAATACAATATTTTAAGACAAGATTCAGACCCAGAAGGCAGATGGTGTTACTTTATAACCAAAATTGACAAAGTAGACAAACCAATCTTGATAGTAAATGTATATGCCCCTTGCTCCTCTCAACACAAATTTATTATGGGCATCTATAACTTAATAAACTCCTTCCCAGAACACTACTACATCCTAGGGGGGGACTGGAACTCTATTCAAGACCCAAATATAGATAGAACAAACAAAAAAACTAAATTCAACTCACAGGCCACTACTGTCCTTTTCGAATTCAAAAATGATTTTAGACTTAGCGACCCACACCTCATTACCGTCCCTCACACAAATAGTAAAGGTTTTACCTTCTTTTCACAGTGTCATAAAACTTGGTCCAGACTGGATTTCTTCTTAGTCTCGGACACCCTATTACAATTTAAACTTTCACTAGACACAGAACCCAGATCTCTATCGGATCACTCGAAAATCACCCTTACAATAGATTGGGCACATTGCAACTCACGACATAACAATAATAGACTCTGGCACTTGAACCCTAACTTATTAGAAAAACAAGATATTAAAAAAGAAATTGACTTCTTACTGGACCAATGCATTTTAGCTATTGTAGATAACACCTTTCCGTTCGATATAACTTGGGCTACCACCAAGGTATTAATTAGAGGGATGTTAATCAATAAATACGCTTTCTATAAGAAAAATATTTTCACCAAAGAAAAAAGTATTAAGGATGAAATATCTAAACTTGAGCTTAGGCTGCAGCAGTCTTATTCCGTGGAGGTAGAGAACTCCATTAATCAACTTCAAGCTAAGTTACTAGCACTACAAGCAGAAAACCTATCATTTCAACAAATAAAAAACCTAGCCAATTACTCACAGTGGGCCCAACTCCCCTCTAGATTCTTACCAAGACTGTTGAATCAACATAAACCTAATCCACATATCTCGGAACTTATTTTTCAGCAAAACAGTTACTCTAACTCAAGATATAGTTAAGGTCTTCGAGAGAATATATGAAGAAGTGTGCAACCCTACCCCCAAAACATTCAATGAACAGGAACTACTTTTATTCATTAATGAACTAAACTTCCCCAGGCTAGACGTACAACAACAAACTTCTCTATCAGCTGAACTTACACAAGTGGACATCAAAACTATAATTAATAACCTCAAAAATAATAAGGCGCCGGGTCCTAATGGTTTCTCAGCCAAGTTCTACAAATGCTTTAGTTCTAAGATGTCGATCATACTACATCACCTATATAATCACATAATACAAGAGGGTATCTCTGACCCGCACCTAAAATGCATCCAGAGCCATATTAATACCTAAACCAAACAAGGACACGACCAACCCTAATAATTACAGGCCCATTTCTATTATTAATTTTGATATGAGAATTATGGCAGCAATTTTGGCTAATAGAACTAAGACTATAATTACTAAAATTATTTCCCCAGAACAATCCGGGTTTATCAATCAGAGACAAACAGTTGATCAAACTCTAACTCTTGAAGCAATGATATCTTTATCCCTAAAGAAACAAACACCTATCTACACCTTAGCTATAGACGCTTCTAAAGCATTTGATAGAATCAACAAGTCATTTCTAACCTTGATTCTGCAAAAATTTAACTTTCCTACACAGTTTATTCACTATATAAACACTTTACACAACAGAGCATATACCACTCTACAAATTAATAAACTTAGCTCCAAAAAAATAAATATTAACAATGGGATTAGACAAGGCTGCCCCCATCACCTTTCCTATTCAGCCTATATATTGAGCCCTTATTCTTACTAATAAAACAAAGAACATTTCATAATATACCCCTCCTTTTTAACACTGAAATTTCTCTATCAGCATACGCAGATGACTTAAATATATATTATTCTCTTCCCAACACGGATCTTTACAAAATCAATAATTCAATAGAAATATTTTCAAAGTTCGCGAACTATAAAGTAAACTTGGATAAGACAACAATATTCACATGCACATAATTACTATCAGGACAATGTGATTAAAACATGGAACACCATACAAAAAGTCTTGGTAAGATGGACACAATTGAAACTCCCCCTTCTCTCTACAGTAGCCATCATTAAAATGAATATCCTCCCCAGGATACTTTTTATATTTAACGCAACCAATACACTGATCCACAATAAAGTCTTCAATAACATCCAATCAACCCTTTCAAAATTCGTCTGGCATCCAAGACCCAGCAGGATAAGTTATCAAAAACTTATATATCCAAAGGACAAAGGTGGGGTGGGCTTGCCTGACTTTAAACTGTATTACGAAATTACCAAAGGTAGTAAACTAATTAATATTGCAAATTACAGGGAACAAATCAATATGTGGTGCCCAACCTGGTTGAAATTATATCATAACTATGTTAAAACATTACAATTTAATCCCAAGGCCCTCCCATTTCTAAAGGGAATATCCAGAAGAAGATACAAAATACAAAACGACATATGGGAACAAATTAAAATAACAAAATCTCTTCCAATCACTAAATCTATTAATTGCTTTTTATACTTTCCAACCATTACACCTTAACTCCAATATTCAACTAAATGAAAAGATGATTGACCTGAATTCATACCCACTACCGAAAGAAAAGACAGTTTTAGACATTTATCTACTTAGGCAGGAATCTATAACTAATATTAGAAACAAACTTAATCTCCCGTTTAAATATACAATTATGATAAGACAACTGAAAGAAGTATGTTACAGATTTTGGAAGGATACTGACAGCCCAGATCAACATATAGATACATGTAGAACACTTTGGGATATGACGACACGGAAAAAAAAAATGATCTCAAATACCTATAAATTCATTATCTCACTTAGACACACGAAAGAAGCTATCCACTCCAATTACTGGACAAAACAAGACCCTACAATTACCTCCAATACAACTGCACAGGCAATTCAGAAATTTTCCAAAGACATTCTCCTTCAGAAGCTCAGATATACTCAACTTATGATCCTAAAAATGCATATTTTACGCCCACACAGAGAACTCCCACCTTTTTGCCAATTCTGCCCCTCCAAAGAAGCTGATATTATTCATATATTTTGGAGTTGTAAATGTACATACAAACTTTGGTGTGCCTTAAGAGTCAAATTAGAGAAAATGGGCTATGAAAAATCAACCTTATCCTGGAAATTTGCCCTCTTACACGTACCTCCTATAGGAATTAAGAATAATCACACGCACATTCTAGTTACAACATTTATGCTAATAAAATACTACATCACATTAAATTGGAAAGACAGGTCCCAAAATAACATGGGATGGATTTAAGCAAAGAGCTAGTAAACAACTTCTGGCTCATAAATATTTATGGTATTCCATGAGGAAAAAAAGGACCCAGAAGGACACTTGGAAAATGATATTTGAACTCATTCTGACATGACTAACTCATATTTCTGTATGCTGCATAGCTTGATATAGATGAGAACTGTATATAGGTTATTAATGTATATAGGTTTTATGTTTGTAGGTCTGTATATTGTATGTTGTTGTTTTATTCTCTGTTATATCGTTTTCTTGTCTTCATTTGGTTTTGATATAATCCTAATAAAAAGGAATTGGAAAAAAAAAAAAAAAACTAACTAGGCCCAGATAACCTGCTGCTTTCCTTACTGGATGGAAATTTCACAGACTCTACATAATTTCTGTTATCTCTTTTCTGTTATCAAGATTTCCACTGGGACTGCCCAGTGAAAGACAACTTTTTCACTACACTTGCTTCACCCACATCCGTTAAGAATAAATTATTTGCACCCCACTACTCTACTACTAGAAAAAAATGCAGCACTGTAACTTCACAAGTCTGACTGATCTCATCTTCTCAATCATGGGACACTTATGTACACAGATGCCTTTATTTTAGGGTCTATATTAGATCAGCGAATGCTTAAACAAGTGAACGCTGATTGATCGACCTTATTTTAGCGAATGTTCAAAATATCGAAGCAACAGAAACCCAAATTTTTTCCTAGGGAAAGAATTCGGTTGTCCGTTTCTGTTGCTTCGGTATTTTCAGTTTTGTGGTGGAAAGTTACGGGTCGGATTCAGGTAAGTGTGCGATTGTGTGGATATGAGTGTTAGGGTTAGGGCTCGGGTTAGGTATGTGTTCGATTGTGTGGACGTGAGGGTTAGGGCGGGTTTAGGTGAGTTGGGGTTAGGGAGCGGGTGAGGTGAGTGTGTGATAGTGACGGACCTTAGTGTTAGGGTTTGGGTTAACGTAAGTGGATAGTTAGTGGTTTGTGCATAGTTTAGTGTAGGGTTAGGTGTCAGACTTTAGGTGTGTGCGTGTGGATTTCTGTTTGGTGTGCTTGTGTTGTGTGTATGTGTTTTGGATCAGCGATTTTTTTCCCTAGGAAAAAAAATCGCTGATCTGACAGTTCGAGATTGTAAGCTTTCGCTTACATAAGGTCGATCAATCTGCATTCGCTGATCTAATATAGACCCTTTATTTTACACCTGTATCATCCATCATCTGTTCATTCATCTAACTTAATCGTGATGTGCATGAGGCATTCTGATGCATCCCTGGAAACAGTTTACTTCATAGACAAGAAAAATGTTTCTTGTGAAATATACATGTCCCTTTTATTGCATCATTAAATGTCGTCACTAACCTTGTGTTGCTTTGATGGTAATTTTTGCTCCTTTCATAAAATTCTAGACCCAGCACTGCTCTAAGTAGTTATTCTGTGGAGGCTTTGTATACCATGTAGATCCTCTCTCTTATATTCATAAATCTGAAACTAACATTCTACAAACCCAATACCTTAGGTTTGCTCAGGTCCTCTAATACAGCTATCTCTGCTAGTAATTTCCTCATTACTGTTCCTAAAAGGTTTCCTTCCCTCAGTGTATATGATCATAAAAATGAGTTGTAATACAGGGCATACAAGAGTCTTGGAACAAGCTACAAATTGATTACAGTGTACACAGTTTTAAAAAATAACCCAACTGACTTCATGGCCTTGGCTTAAGTCTAGGCAATTCAGATTCTGTATCCATCTAAAAAAAATCTTCAGTTAACACCCATTTGCTCACCCAATATTTCTGATATAGTACTCTGCAGGGAATTTTTAAGTCAGATAACTCATTATACTCCAAAAACATATGCTCCTAGTCATACCTCCCTCCCAACCATACCGATTTACTCGGTTTTTACCGAGTTTTGGGGTCCAAATGAAGGGGTGTCACGATTCCAGAGTGGCACCCCTTAATTTCCGATTTCCCTTTTTGTTTTCATTTTCCGCGCTGTCGGCGCTGACGTCATCATGTGCGCGATGACATCAGTGTCATCAGGGCTACCAGCCAGTTGGAATTGAGCTGAGGGAGCTCACATCATTTCTGTCTGGCCGCAAATGTGAGCGGGAAAAGTATATGGTGTGAGAAGCTCTATGGAATCAGAATTGAGCTGCAGGATTATATATGTGATTGAGAGAGAAACTGTTCCGAATGTGAGCAGGAAGAGTGCGGAGCTTTTATGGATTATATATGAGAGTGGGAGAAGCTGGGATCAGTTGTTTGGCAGCAAATGCGAGTTATGGACAGAACTAACGGCTCATAAGGTATGAAGAACTCCTATTTGAATGCTTTATGGAGAGAGAAAGTTGTGTGTGTAGTCTCCGCAGAAAGTTAGAAACACCCTCCTTTCTACCACCGAACATTGATAGGCTCAAGCTCTTCATTGCAGACCTTTTTCTATATAATTTTAGCTGCTGATACTTAGCAGACTTACTGCAAAAATAAACTGTGTGCTGTTTCTTCTCTCACCTTAATATACCCTGTTACCCCCTCTTACGTGTTTTTTTATGGAGTGGTCCGGTTTCTTTGCATTGTGTCTGTGGTAGCCCACTCTGACATCCATGGCATATTAAACGGGGCTTATTTATACATACTACCACCCTGCTTTGCATATATTTCTTACTTAATGTGAGGATGTATGCACTACTTACTCCTAGGCAAGATGGTCACTGGCAAAACATATTGTCTCTATCATCCATTTATTCAACAATTGTTTTTTAAAATCTGAAAGCTAATATTTGTTTTGGATGCAGGAGAAAAGTACAGACTCTTTTTGACGTCTCCAGAGAATCCTGAAGACGAAAGAGTGAGCCTGGAGCTTTCTTTCACTGGTGTTACTTGAACAACACAGGGGCTATAGCTACCCAGAGATGAAGGACTTCTTGAATGAAGCTTTCATCCCTCTAGCAATCCCTTACAATGACCACCTATATTGAATAAAGGGGCCACCCGTTGCCAAAATGCCTTGAAAGTTTGGCGTTTCCTTTCTCAACTCAATCTCGTTGTCATTTCCTTCTGCTTCTCTGGTTTGTCGCTATGGAAAGTGTGGATATTAGTCTTTAACTTCAAAGACTCAGTTTGTTGTGGATTACAGGTCCTAATGCTCTAAGGAACCCAGCAGGGGTTGACAATCTCAGGATACATATCACTGACTTTTGGAGTCGTTTAAGGTGAACAGATTTTTGGAAGTAAAATAACTGGTTGTGGAGGAGTTTTAAGGCGATGGGTTGCTGCAGTGGCAGGTGTACCCTTATTTTCATCTGTAGCATTCAACTGGTAAGTGATGTTTCATTACTTCTCCAACGCAGCTTGGGGCAGGGTATCAAGCACTCTGTCTATTGATAGAGGATTAAACTGCAAACATATGGTTAACACACTTCAGATATAGAAATCAATACATCCAGCACCGGTATCGTCTGCATTTAGTCATATACTTAGCTCATCTTTTGCCTGGTCTGCAAATGGCTTACTAACGTCTTCACAGGGGTAGCTGGTGGTGGTTGTGATGGTGTGTGTGGGGTAGTTTACATAAAGCATTGATACTACTTTGCAAAGTTTCTTTTCTTTAAGGCCACTGAGAAGGTTTGCCATTAATGTGGCAAATGTACATAGCAACAATAATGCATTCCTGGTATTATTGCTTTCGAATGTGCTTTCATGCAGTTTTGTTTGTGAGTTGATGTATTCGTTTTCCAGAAGTTTGTTTGCCTTTTTACTGAAGTTTGATTTGCTGAAATGTAATGACTTAGACTGCACTGTTTGTTCTAAAGGGAATGCTATTTTATAACGCACACTCTAATTATATGAGTGCGCATTGGTTAATATGGCCAATAGTCTCTCCTTGGCGTTTTTGTACAATACTGCAGTCCAGCTTCATGACTTAGTTGAATACTATTAGTAGCAGTTATTGTCTGTACTCCATGGCTTTCTCAAATTTGTCCATGACAAAATATTCTTTTCTACTAATACCTATGGCAAGTCTGGTGTATTTGTACAGTTCATGAAATGTAATGCTCTACTTTGTATTCTGTGCTTTGTCTGAGTTTTGCATGACTGCCTTTTTTCTGCCTCTGTTTCTCATTCTCTCTCATTTATCATCAGTTCTGACACCTATTATTAGCAGGCTTATTGCAGGTTTTGTTGTTTAATGATTAACAAAATAAACCCACTCTGGTTTAATTTCTCTGTTTTCTCTCCATGTCCTCCCTTTAAAACATTTTCATCATTTCAAAGAGGAAGAATTAATTAGTATTTAAGCATCTCTTGATACCGGACAGACTTACTACCTCACTTTTTTTAAAAGTCACACTGTTTTTCCTTTTTGCACGATGCCCGCAAACATCCATTCTCCATCAAATCATTTATATTCATTGTAATCTTTATCAGTCTGTGCATGTAATGCACACATTAGTGTTTATGATGAATAGGGCAAAACAGCCAGGTAATGGGACATTGGAGTGGCTGCTGGGGGACTCTGGTGCCATATTGTGGCTGTCTGTTCTTCAGTTTGCATTTGAAAGTTGGTATCCCACAATTCCATTGGAGTGGGTGTGGTTACGTAATTATTTATGCAAATCAGATGTTAATCAGCGTACAGATTTGATTCACGGGCCTTGTCCACATTTTTGATGTTTCTAGGTTGAGAGGTATGCTCCTAGTTACCTTTTTATTCCCCTTCACACCTCCAACATTTGCCACCTACCTGAGGAAAAATTCTCTGGAGTCTGTTCGGGGTATAAAAATATCTATGCAAGCACATACAAGCAAAAAACCTAAGTCTTCTAGACTCTGACGCATATTTGGGAGCCATACATATGTCCTCCCATTGTTTCCTTGTAAACTGCTTATCCCAGTCTCTTTTCCCAATCTTTTCTAACCTCCTCTGATAGAGTCTTGTAGTTACTGTGCAATATTTCATATGGCCTACTAATTATCCTTTTTTTAATAGCAGCTTCTCCTCTAGATACAACTAAAAACTCTACCAGTGTAGGCCTTTCACATAGGATCCTCCTATTCCTTTCTATTTGTCTATACTCGGATATCAATCCTCAACAGAGAAGGCAGTCTCTAGCCTGCAGTCCAAATGTTTTACTGGCTTCTGCCCATACTTGGTATTTGCTCCAAATACCTTGATTCCTTTAGCAGTTTACGCCAGTAAATTCCAATCACCTCTTGCTTATTCTCTGTACCCCTAACTGCAGTCATCCTTAATGGCATAATCTCCTTTTTCCATTCTCGTGTTGGCATAGTTCTTAGAATACTTTCTACTACTTTATAAACTATTATTATGTTCAGTATGGCTGTTATTCTTCTTAATGATCTGCATCCAAAATCCCACTCTCCTTATTTCTTGAATATAAAATAGTTGAGTAAAATCTTACCATAAGCATAGATGTCCTTCTCTTCTATATGCTGCAGTATCCATAACATGAGGGAGTCTACCTCCGGCTGACTCGAACGTTCAACCATTTTACCAAAGTTAAATGCTACTGTGAAGATATGTGCGTCAGCCTGCATCACTCAGCATACATTAGCCATAAACAGAAGTCGGGTACAAAGTGGACTTCAGCACGCACCTACCTCAGAACTGAATGCCACCAATCATCAGTCTGAAGGAAGTGAGTCTCCAGAAGTCAGGCAAGTATCAGGGGGGAAGGTGGGGGGGGAACTCTACTGCAGCACATAGAAGACAAGGACGTCTATGGTTATGATAAGATTTTACACAACTCTTCTATGTCCTTCTAGTCATATGCTGCAGTATCCATAACATGAGGGAGAATGCCAAAACTCGTGCAACAGAAGGATTGGGGGGAGGAACAGAGACATTTTCCACAAATCCGTGCAGAATAGCCCTGGCAAATCCTGCTCTGGACCTGGAAATGGTATCCAATTCATAATGTTTGGTGAAGGTGTGAACAGATGACCATGCAGCTGCTACCAACATAGAAGCTATATCCAAACCTTTAAAGAAAGCCCCAGATGAAGACACAACCCTGGTGGAGTGTGCCTTAACTGGAAAAGGGCAGATTTTTCCCATTGACTGTGTAGCAGAAGGCAATGGCTCTAGAAATCCAGGAGGAAATAGTTTGCTTGGAAGCAAAATGGCCTGAGGCTCTTGGGTGATAGGAAATTAATAGCCTGTCCAACTTACAGATGGGCTTGGTCTTAGCCAAACAATATCTGAGCAGTCTGTGGAGGATCCCTTTCACTAGGGGATTGTGGCAAAGGAAAGAAGGTAGGGAGACTGATGGCCTGATTCAAGGATAGCTTATTCACTACCTTGGCCATAAAGACTGGGTTGATAAGAAGGCAAACCCTGTCCCGATGGAAAACTGTGAAAGGGGGAAATGCCATTAGGCTCTGCAGTTCAAGACACCCTTCTAGCTGAAGTGAATGCTACCAGGAGGACAATTTTCCATGTGTTGTGTTGTACAGAAGAGTCCTTAGATGGCTCAAAGGGAACTAAAGTAAGCTTGTCTAACACAAAATTAAGATCCCAAGGGGAGGAATAGGTTTTCTTGGAGGTCTGATGTGTAGAACCCCGTTCAGAAAAAGCTCGACTTCCAACCTGGACGCTGGGGGAGGAGTTAAAGGTAAACATGCTGAGATGGCAGACAAACGTGCATTGATGGAAGAATATGACAAGCTACTTTTCATCAATTCACAGAGATAAGATATGACCACTGGTGGCTCCGCAGACAGTGGTTGTACGCTATGTTTTGACATCAGACAGAAAACCTCTTCCATTTGGATAAATAGGATTTTCTGGTAGTGAGTTCTCTGGCCTCCTGCAGAATGTGTAGCTTGTCTTCAGTGTAAAGGTGTCTAAAGGGAATCAAAGCCCTACCACCCACAGGGTTAAGGTCAGGGTGGATATCTGAGGGTGCTTGAGAGTTCCCTTTTCTTGTGAGATTAGGTCCATCCTGAGGGATAACTTGTGGTGATTGCCCTTGGCTAGATGATAGAGAAGGGGGAACCAGTGCTGTCTTGGCCAAAAGGGGGTCACCAACAAGACTTTTGGTTGTTCTTTCTGAATTTTCAGTAGAACTTTCAGAAGAAATAGGGAGGGGGAATGCATATGTAAACTTCCCCTTCCAAGGAAAAAAAAGAGTTTCCACCTTTCAAAGTCCCAGGGGTGTGTACCCTGGTGCAGTATTTGGGAAGCTGTCTGTTCATGGGGCAGACAAACAGGTCTACCAGAGGAATACCCAATCAATGGACCAGGTCCAAGGACACATTCCTGTATAACATCCATCTGTGGGATTGAGTCATGGACCTGCTTAGTGAGTCTGCTATCACATTCTGAGCTAAGAGGATGTAGATTGCCAGGAGAAAGGCTTGGCTCTGCTGAGCAATCTCCCACATTTAGACTGTGCCCCCCTCCCAGTTTGTCGATGTACCAGAGGACTGTGGTATTGTCTGTGTACCATCTCAGCACTCCTGGTAATAGCTGGGGCTTGAATATTTGTAGTGCAAAAATCAAGGCCCTAATTTCCTTGATGCTGATATGCTCCCTCATCTGAGAGGGGGTCCAAATATATCTTGCTCTCCAGTTTCCTAGGGTTGCCCCCACTTCATGTCTGACATGTCTGTGTACAGGTCCTGGTTGGGGGGAAGGAGTTGGAGAGGAAGGCCTGGATTTTATGAAATCTATGAACTCCACCACTTTAGTTCTTTGTTAAACGGGGAATGAGGGGACTACAAAATCTAGAGGATGAAAGTGGTGTTACCAGACTGTTCTCAGGAACCACTGAAATTTCCTCAAGTGTAGCCTTGCCAGGGGTACCATAGGGATGTTGGAGGCCATGAATCCCAGCAGTCTCAAGAACTCTCTGGTCGACAGAGATTGTAGTGGAATCAATCCCTGAAAATAAGTGGTGAGGGTCAGAATTTTGTCTGGAGGCAGGCAGGCCGGCCATCAATGTGATAGGGTCAGAGAGAATTTCTGTTGATTTATGGTCAACCCCAAACCCTTCAGTAGGGACATAATGTAGTTTAGGTGCTCTTGTACCAACCCTGGGGATGAAGCCTGAATGAGGAGATTGTCCAAGTAAGGGAAGATCTGAATACTCTGCATTCTGCAGAAGGCTATGACAGGGGCTAAAAGCATTTTATGAATACTCTGAGGGCAGTATAGAAACCAAATGGCAAAGCACAGAATTGAAAATGTGAAGAACCCACACAGAAACTAAGGAATTTTCTGAAGAGCGGGTGGACTGGGATGTGTAGGTAGGCATCTTTTATGACCAAGGACACCATGTAAGCCTGAGGGAGAACCGGGAGAGGAGTGTAGGAAGAGTCAGCATGTGAAAGGAAAGTACCCCAAGAAAGGTGTTTAGATGAGATAGGTCTAAGACAGGCCTCTAAGGATCTTCTTTCTTGGGGAGTAGAAACATTCTGGAATAGAATCCTTTTCCGCTAAGATTTGGAGGCACTTCTTGAATAGTGCCCTGGGATAGCAAGGAAAGCAGAACTGGAGGAAAGAAGCCATTTGGTCTCATGGGGGAAGGGGGGGAAAGGTTGATTAATACCTCAAAAGGGTGATGTAGATTCCCAGGTCATGAAATAACCTTAAAACACAAAACAGCAAGAGTTCTGGATAAAGGACAGGCTCTAATAAAAAGCAAGCTAACAGTACAAAAATAAATTGAGGCTTGTCCACCACGGATGAATATAAAAACTTTATTAAAACAAAAGGCAAGCGATGTCACAGTCTCTATGACTGCTTCCTCAGACAGCATTAAATACTTGAGTTACATCTTTTACACACTTAAAAATCAATCAGCCACTAATTGATAGTAGTTAAGGCATTTAAAGTGTCCCTCTCACTTAGGTTCATAAGTACGTACTAGGCTGTCTGCCCGAAGAAATTTATAAGCCTAGCCAGAATGTGTTGGCTTTTGCCGCCCCCTTAGATTATTTCCCTGTCCCTCTGTCCAGCAGAGCAACTGAAGTGATCCCCAAGGTAAACTTTGTTTCCCATCCACTCGTCAAGGTTTCTTTTGAAGAGTGTTAGCGAGGAGCTCTGCCTAATGTAGATTGGGATCTTGTTCCAAAGCATGGGAAGTCTCTGGGACCGGAATCTATCCCTCCAGCACGTCCTATTTATTGTTGAGGTGAGGTTTAGATCCCTAGAGTGTGGGCTCGAGGGGATAAGGCTTTCTTTAGGTGGAGCATATCCATCAATTCTGTGTTGGACATGGCCTTGTAAGTCAGGCAGAGCTCACCTCTGAGTAGGCGGTATGCAACCGAGTACAGCTGGAGTTTCTTCAGTCGAGCTGCATAGGGCATCTGTTTGAGGCCAATGATCCTTTCAGAGAGGTACTTCTGTGGTCTTTCCAGCTGTTGTAGGTGTCTTGTAAGGTACATCCCAAATGGGGCGCTGTACTCTATGATGGGTCTGATGAGTGATGAGTAGAGGGGCACAATGACCTCTTTTCATCTGGATGCGAACCCTTTTGTGATTAGGTGGGCCACATAGAAGGATTTTCTAACCACTTTGGCAATGTGATTATCAAAGGTGAGATTACTATCTACTTGGGTCCCCAGATCCCTTATTACGTCTTCTGTATTTAAGGGACTACCACCTATGTGGTACTTTGTTTTTTCCAAAGGGGATGACTATGCACTTTTTGTCATTTAGCTTGAGGCCATGATTTTGACACCAGGTATCTGTCTCAGTGAGACCCTTTTGGAGGATGTCTTTGTCAGCCGGAGAGTCAATTATAACCCCTAGTTTGCAGTCGTCTGTGAACTTGGTCAGCCATAGTCCTCCTGTGCTTGCCTGTACCTCTGAGAAGTATATGCCGAACAGGAGGAGTCCTAGGACTGAGCCCTGGGGAACGCCACTTGTAACCGGTTTAGAGTCGGACCTAGCTCCTGCAACTCTCACCATGTGGGTTCTGTCCGTGAGCCAGTTAGCAACCCATCTTGTGATGTAGGGGTTTATGTTCAGGCTGGTGAGCTTGTCTTTAAAACCAGAATGGGAAATGGTGTCGAAGGCCTTAGTGAGGTCTAGGTAGGCTGTGTGTACCACCTTTCCCTTGTCTATAGCCTTGTAACTGTCTCAAAGAAGTCCACCAGGTTTAGGAGGCATGATCTGCCCTTAACAAAGCCGAACTGGGTAGGGTCCAGTGTTTGGAGGTTCCCAATGTCTCGGTTAACAAGTTCCATGATGATGCGCTCCATAGCCCTGCAGACCAAGCTAGTCAGGCTTATAGGGCGATAGTTCCCGGGGTCTGTTCTGGCTCCACCTTTGTGGAGGGGAATAACCACTGCTGTGCGCCACTCTATGGGTATGTAGCCTGTGGCGAGACTGAGTTTGAACAGTGTGTTTAGGTGAGGGGTTATAGCTTGTCTTTGAGCTCGTGTAGGACGCAGCCTTGGACACAGTCCGGTCTCATTGATGCTGTGTTTTTGGCTTTGGAGAGGGCTGTTTTAACCTAAGAGTCTGTGATTTCAGGGACTCTACATTCTTCTGGTATGGTTATGGGCCCTTTTGGGGGTGAGGTGGGGGTGACGTTTGCACTGAACCTGTCTGCCGGGATGCTGGCGATATCGGTCGGTTTAGTGTATTTTGTGCCATTCTGCACTAACTCCAAGCAGATCTGAGCACTGCCACTTAGATTCTTGACATAGCTAAAGAATGCTTTGTGGTTATCTTTGGAGTCTTTGGCAATTTTTCTTTCAAAGCTCGCCTTGGATGATTTTATGAGGGATCATAGTTTCTTGCTGATACTGATCAGGGATGTCTTCCCTTCTTGGGATTTTACTCTTTTCTATACTAGTTTCCTCCTCCTATTGTATTGCTTGTTTATGGCAGCAGTCCACCAGACTGGTTTCCTTTTCTTGGAGGAATGAGTCTTGGTTTTGCTTGGGAAGGCACAATCCATGCATTCTTGTAGGTGCCCATAGAATGCATTAGTAAAGGATTTTGCAGCTTGGACAGCGTTATCCTTCAGAATGGGGGCTTTGAAATTTTCCACCTACATCTTAAGTAACGTGAAGTTTGCTTTTCAAAAGGTTTTCATTGTGGTTTTCTTGTCCGGGGGTGGGGGCGGAATGTGGATATCCAAACTGATTTGTTTATAGTCAGATCTAACCAGCGAGGGGTTAACCTCCGGTGTGGAACACCGGTCGCCCATGTTGGTGATGACCAGGTCCAATATGTTGTCACCTCTGGTGGGAGTATTGACCAGTTGAACCAGGGCGTTTGAGTTTATAAATTCTAGGAAATGTTGGGCAAGGGAGTTAGTACTTGAGTAGTTCCCCCAGTTAATGTTTGGGTAATTAAAATCACCCAATATCAGGGTGTTTGGTAGGACCTTTATGTTTCTCAGTGTTTCCAGAAATGTGGAATGGGAGTCCTGGGACATGGTGAGTGATCTGTAGCAAGCTACAATTTGAATTGCAGTTTTGCCCGTTGTTAGTTGCACGTGGATGATCTCTGAAGCATCGTGCTGTGCCACTATCCTGGAGGTGTGAGTATCCTTGATGAATATGGATACGCCCCCCGCCTTTTGTATTTCGGTTTGCGTTCTGTGGCCAAAATGTATGGTATGAGTTGTAGCATAGTAGTGCTGCGGTGCTCTCTGGAGCCTTAAACCAGGTTTATGTTACTGCACATATATCGATTTTCTCCATACTGAGGAGTGCCTCAAGTGCATGCATTTTGAGGTTTAGACTTCTGGCATTGAGTAGCATTACCCTTAGTTTTTGTTACTTGTGCTATTTACGGCAGTGGGTTTGTCTTTTGAGCCTTGTGCCTTGCCTAAAAAAGGCACTATGGGGGTGGCAAGAGCCTTGGCCAGTATTCCAAAGCCTAAGGGTGACAGGTGCAAGCCCTCTATAGCGAAGCAGCGTGGCTTGTCGAGCATGTCATCCCAGGCAGACAGACACTGGATCCCCTTTGAATGACACTAGAAACTTAGCCAATTGTTGAAATTGAGAATTTTTTTCTTTATACCGTGGTACCATTCTTGGTGACGGCAGGATGCTACTCAGGGTCAGGGTCATACCAGCCTGGGTTATGTGATCAGAGAGCTCTTCCATGTCTCTTTTCATGTAGTCCAGGGAGGTACGGCTCAGGTAATTCGCACCAGCATGGACAATGACAGAGTCACATTTGTACTTGTTCCGGAGTGACCGGAGTGCATTTGTTATGTGGCGGATCCTGGCACCCAACAGGCAGCTAACAATAACCTTCTCCTTATTCAGCTTAGTGAGTGGGACGTCAGTGTGCCTGACTATAGAGTCATCTATTGCTAGTATGTTGGGTATGCTATTTTGCCTTAAGGGCTGTGACTGCATGGCACACTGGTTTTGTGAAGTATGCTTTTCATGGTTTTAGTTGGAGGGTGGAGTTTGCTTTGGTGGTCACTGTTGGTTTTGCAGATTTTTATTTAGAGCCTCCAAGTATGTTTTCATGTATTTGTGTTTTTTGCCAGTGCTGGTTTAAAGGGTCTATGTGAGACTGGTGGTGTGATGCAAGTATTTCCCTTCTCCTCTTGACTGTCTGATCCAGTCTTGGGTTGAGAGAGCTTAGCCTCCAGTTTCGCTGTATAATTGCATCTCTTGCATGTATTAGTCTTTGGTGGTAGGAGGATGGGGTTGTCTGTGTACATGAGGCAGTTGTAACATTGCCTCAAAATGCCCAGATTCACGAGTTGGACTGGAGAGTACACCTGAAACTGCCCTTTGGACATGCCTGGATAGGTACAGTGAACTGTTTTACTGGATGGCTGGTAAGGTTGAGTAGACAGCCTTGTCCTTCTGTACAGTACAGGGGGGTCTAGTGCTAGGGTTTATAAGTGCTTGCTATAAGTTTTGAGCAAGTGCCCGGGCTGAGAAATGAATGGCTTGAGTGCTTAAGTTGAAAGTTTGTCTACTTCCAAGGGAAAAATTGAAGAGGAGACTTTGTGGAGCCGGGAATAATTTTACCCTAGCTAACCGGCGCGCAAAATCAGGCAAATACAGTACTTATAGCAGGGAAATGAAAGAGATAGAAATTAGCCCAAAATGGCCAATAAACTACTAATTTCTGGGCTGAAACCACTCCTCCGGGTACAGATAAGCTGCTCAAAGCTCCCCTCTCTCACACATGAACAGAGAAACTTCCTTCTATCCAAGTAAGGTATGTGCAAACATAGAGATTTGTAACACAGCCCTAAATTCAGCACTAACCTGAAAACTGGACTATACTAGCTTAGAAAGGCAAGAAACAAGTATATGCATTTTTGTTTTGTTTTTCCAGAAAATAAAGCAGATACACACAAAAAAAACACTTTAAATGTACAGAAAAGGATACTTATTGTTATATATCGCAGATCAGAGTTGTAGTCAATGCCCCTAGTAATAAAGTAGGAAGAAACACAAATACAGTAAAAGCAGATGAATAAAGTGCAAATTTTTATATATGTATATGTATATATATATATATATATATATATATATATATGAAACAACAGAAAACGAACAAACTGACTTAAACAAGTTACCCAATTAACCAAAAAAAATCTCAAAACTAAGCCCTGTTCAAGCAGTCTTCAATCAGACAAGTTCTAACTGCACACTCCTGCTACTAGGGTGCAGAGAAACCTTCTCCAAAAAAAGATGGCCTGGATCAGTGCTCAAGTTATACAAACAAAGCTAGATTCAGCAGGCCTGAATCTGGTCTATGCTACAGCAACAAGGCGCACCAATTTCAGAAAGAAACAGTTAGAATAAGCAGGCACAATAAGCCTATGACCAGAAATTCCCAACTCAGAAGGGCAGAATCCAGCCTCTGCTCCCACAAGAGTGCAGACCACAAACCTTCTTAATGTAGAATAACTGGCCTGAAGCCCAAGTGCTTAAGCCAGAACTAATACACTTTTAGAATAGCAGACACTGGGCCTTTAAACAGCAATTCCTAGCTTAGAAGGATGTAAGCTACCTGTCCTGCCACAACAGTGCAGACCACAAACCTTCTTAATGTAAAACAGCCTGTATGAAGCACAAGTGCTTAAACCAAAAGACTTAGAATAACAATTTAATCAGGCTGCTACCAAGCAGCAATAAATGCAGCAGAATAAATAAAACTGAGTACTTTTAAGAAAAGCAAAATAAAGTAGGAGGAAACACAAATACAGTAAACGCAGATGAATAAAGTGCAATTTTTTTTTTGTGCAAGTAGAGAGGAAGGAAGAACCTAAATGGGCTGGCCTTCTCAAATCTTCTCTCTGTATTAAGTAGAGTGAACACTAGACTCAAAATATTATCTCACTGTACTCGGTTAAATGAGCAAATGAGAAGGACCCAGGAGTGTTCTAATACAGACTTACAGGAGGGGCGGGCAATTCCAGAGCCACCAACACTAATACCAACGCAGGAACAGGGAGGGAGGGTGCGGAACAAACTGCAGAGAGACACACAGCACACTGTTCAGAAACACACAATTAGGAAACACAAAAAAATGAAAATACAGTGCTTTTAAAACTTCAAGTTTGTACTTAACAGAAGACTAAAATACACTACTGCAAGTTTTATATAACTTCAGCTTCTAATGCAGATGTTTGTAGCCAAGCAAGTCTCTCAGACGTTCAGCATAAAAAATGCTCTTTGCTGATAAAATTCCATAAAAACATCCAACATTTAATTCATCAAAACCTCATTAAATTTTTTTTAAAAAAACTTTTAAAAAAGAACACGTATCAACACTTGTTTACACATTTTAAAGTGTTTTATATATATATATATATATATATATATATATATATATATATATATATATATATATATATATAAAACTTAATGTCTGAGTGCTCTGGCTTTGAGGAATGGTTTCAGTGATACTGTTTCATTTATGCCTGGTAATTTGTCTGCATTGAGCTTAATGATCCACCTTTGCTCAGCTGCTTCAGTCCTATTCTTCACATCACCCCTCCCCCCCTTATCCCTTCTCTGATAACCTCTAGAACACAAAATTTGAAAGTGTGGTCTCTCCCTTCTGCCTCAACATGCTTGGCCAATGCACTGTTCTCCTTTTTATTAATGCTATTATTGTGTTCTAATATACGCTCCTTAAGCATTCTGTCTTCCCTACGTAAAAAAAAAAACATACATTTTACACAGACACTAAAGTAAACACATTTCTTGGTTCGACAGTTAGCATAACATTTTGCTTGAATTACTACCTGACTGTATGTGTGTGTAAAAGTGCATCTTCAAGGTTAGGAACTTACATATGCAGAAACTTTTAGTTATGTACTTACCATAACTTTAGATGTTTGGGATCCATCTCGCCTACATTCTATACTGATGGGCTCGGAGTCGATCCCTCGGCTCCGACTCGGCACGCTATGCTATAGAGCGAGGCCTCTTATTGGCTGAGCTATTTCTTATCCCAGGATGCACCACCACTAATCCCCCAGATCTTGTTTATCCGCATTCATGCACACATGCACAACTTATTTATATAACATTGTTAGATGTTTCAAGATGAAACAACAGGATTCAGACCTTCTGATATCCTCTGATCTCCAAGGAAGGGGGAAGGAGGGTGGGTTATTAGGAATGTAGGTGAGATGGATCCCAAACATCTAAAGTTATGGTAAGTACATAACTAAAAGATGTTACGTGATCCTATCTCGCCTACATTCTGTACTGATGGGACAGCGTCCCTAGCACCTAAATCCTGGGTGGCTCATTGGAAAACACTCCTGAGCACTGTGGAACCAAATGAAGCTCGTCCTCTAGATGCCACATCCAATTTGTAGTGGGAAATGAAAGTGTGCGGGAAGACCATGTAGCCAAGAGCACAAATGTCACTAATGGCAAGCTTAGAATGAAATGCTATCAAAGTAGCCATAGCCCTTGTAGAATGAGCTTTGACAGAGGTGGTAAGCTCTTTGTTAGAATAAGAATAAGCTTGAGTAATACAGTCCCTGATCCATTTGGCAATAGTGACCTTTGTGACAGCTTTTCCCATTTTATTGTCTGCAAAGGATACAAACAACTGATCTGTTTTCCTTGTTTGTTTGGTCCTGTCTAAATAAAAACGCAACTGCCTGTGGACATCTAATGTGTGGAATATGAATTCCGCTTTGTTAGAATATTTTGGAAAAAAGACTGGAAGTTCTAACGACTGTTGTAGGCAGAAACTGGAACAAACTTTAGGGACAAAGGAAGGATTTGGCCTGAGAGATACTCTGTCTTTGTGAAAAACCAAGTACGGGGTTTTACAGACAAAGCTTGAAGCTCTGAAACTCTTCTGGCAGAAGTAATCGCCACCAGAAAAGCAGTCTTCCACGATAGAAATTTTAGATCACATGTAGCTGCCGGTTCAAAGGGGGAGGAAGTTAAGGCGCGTAACACCACATCGAGATCCCATGGAGGAGCAGGATGAGAAATCGGAGGTCTTAAAAGCGCAGCACCTTTCAAGAAGGTCTTACACAATCTGTTGCTCATTAAGGGTGGGTTTATAGATTCGTGAAAATTGGAAATCCCTGCCAATTGAACCTTGATGGTAGAGACTGAAGAGCCTTGATTGAAAAGAGAAGTTAAAAATTTTAGTACTTCTGCCACGGGAATAGAGATGGGATCCAGGCCCCGGAGTTGAGCCCAAATAGCAAATCTTTTCCATTTGCTAGAATACAGTTTCTTTGTAGCAGACTTATGGGCCGAAGATAATATGTGTACAACCTCTGGATCCAATGTATGACTCCTGACTATAGTCGGAAGAGGAGGAGCCAAGCCGTCAATTTTAAGGTGTGCAGGTGGAATAGTCCCGACTGATGAACCAAAAGGTCTGGGATCTGATCCAGGAACCATGGACCTTCCAGAGCATATTTCCGAAGATAGGGAAACCATACTTGACGAGGCCAGTAAGGAGCAACTAAGATCATTTTGCTCCCCAAGAGAGATGCCTTTTGGATCACCCTGGGAAGGAGAAGAACTGGGGGGAAGGCATAAAGCAAGCCGGTGGGCCAAGGACGGGCTAGTGCGTCCATGGGGCTCTTCTCCGGAGCCGGGGTTAGGGAGAAGAATTTTTTGCACTATGCATTTAGTGGAGTCGTGAAGAGGTCGCAACACGGAACTCCCCATTTGCTGAAAATCTGACTTGCAACTGTCATGTTCAGAGACCATTCGTGAGGAGAGAGGATGGTTCTGCTCAGTCTGTCGGCTATCACATTGGACTTGCCCGGGATATGAGTAGCCACTAGAAAGCGTTTGGTCGAGACTGCCCATTCCCAGACTCTCATGGCCTCTCTGCAAAGAGGATAGGATCTGGTCCCTCCCTGTTTGTTCAGGTACCAGACAACTGACATGTTGTCTGAGTGAACGGCAATTACGCCCTGAGGGAGGTAATCGTGAAGGGCTTGAAGGGACAGAAGCACCGCCCTCATTTCTAGGATGTTGATATGAAGTAGGGTCTCTTCTGGGTGCCATTTGCCTTGGACTGACCTGCCCAGGGAATGCCCCCCCCACCCCATCTGGGAGGCGTCCGTGGTCAAAGTGGCCGCAGGAGGAGGTGGAACAAAGGGTCGTCCCTGATCCAAATTGGAGGGCACTAGCCACCAGCGAAGGTCCCGTTTGCATGTTTCCGTGATCCATATGAGGTGACTTAGGGAGTTCCTGAAAGGACCACTGAGCTGAAAGAAGCCACTGGAGAATTCTCATGTGCAACCTTGCCAAGGGGACTAGAAGAACCGTGGCGGACATGGATCCCAATAGCTGCAGGACCATTCTGGCTGGGGCTATGGACCTGGGAAGTAAGGCTCGAACTTGAGTCTGTATGGTTTCTATTCTGTCTGTAGGTAGATAGACCCGCATTCGGTTTGAGTCTATCTCTACCCCTATGAATCTTATTCGTTTTGATGGCAGCAACACAGACTTTGGCCAATTGAAGGTGATTCCAAGGGAATTGCCCAGTGATATAGTGGCTTGTAGGCTCCGCAGTAGTAGATGCTTGGAGGTGGCAGTTAGGAGCCAGTCGTCTAGATACAGAAACACCTGGAATCCTAGACTTCTCAGGTGAGCAGTCACGACTGCCAAACACTTGGTGAACACCCTGGGGGCTGTGGTGAGACCAAAGGGCAGCGCGCGGAACTGAAAATTACTGCCTCCTAGGCTGAAGCGCAGATGTCTCCTGGACGCTTGATGTACCATGATATGGTAATAAGCGTCCTTGAGATCTATGGAGCACATCCAAACACCTTTCTCCAGCAATGGGAGAATGGTTTGTAGGGTGACCATTCGGAACTTGGCCTTCTTGACTGAACGGTTTAGAATGCTGAGGTCCAAAATGGGCCTCAAGTCCCCGGTCTTTTTTGGCACCAAAAAGAATCTTGAGTAAGTTCCTAATCCGATCTGGTCTGCGGGGACCGGTTGGATGACTCCTTTTTGCAGCAGCTTTGAAACTTCTGAGGCTGCAGTATCCCGTTGACTGGGTGGCGGGTCCGGGATTTTTTTGGACTGAGGTGGAGAGTGAGAGAAAGGGATGGTGTAACCTCCGGCGATAATTCGAAGCACCCATCGATCCTGAGTGATACCTTCCCAGGCTTTTAGGTGCTTCGAGAAATGACCCCCGACTGGCTCCGGAGCTGCACAGTCGGGCAATCCCTCAGGGACTGTGAAAGGCTGAAGAGCCACGAAAGGACTTGCGGTCTCCAGTGTTGCGAGGGCCTCTGCCGCCTCTGGGACGGCGTCTTCCGGAAGAATTTCCCTCCCCTGCCTCTGGAAGGGGGATCCTCCTGCTGAGAGGGGTAAGGCTTCTGAGATCTACGGAACCACATTTTCCCTCCTCTTTTAGCCTTGGGATAAGGCCGAAAGGGAGTGGAAAATCGTGCCCCTACGGCAGTCAGAGTCTTACCCTCCTGTTCGCAGTGGGTCAGTGTGTCCTTTACCTTGGGTCCAAACAGGGAGGACCCATCAAAGGCGTCGGCAAAGGAAGACTTAAAGGCCTCCGAAATGACACAGGCGGAGCCAGGCTTGTCTCCGTAGAGCAATGCCTGTACCCGCCGCTCTACTCGCCCCTTCGGCCGCATAAGAAATGATCCTCATGGACGAGTTTGAAATGGACGACAATGTAGCCAGCTGAGAGCCAACTGTCTGGGCCAGCTCCTCAGGCAGGTTACCCAAGAGGGTATCAGAAAGTTCTTTAATCAGATCCCTCTGAAATCTAGTAAAGTGCGTAAGGTAGTTCAAGGACCTTAATGTAAAGGCCGCTGAACTTAGGGTGCGCCCGCATCGATCCATGCTCCTAGACTCCTTATTAGGAGGATGGACGGACGTCGAAGCCTCTGCTACATCTTGCTGGGTAGCAGATGCCACCACCAAAGCATCTACAGCCACACCTTTAGTTAGAAACTCTTTTTCAGGGGGTGCCGAGAGGAACTTATTCAGACGAGCAGGCACCGGTTCCACAGAGTCTGGGTGTTCCCACGCCCTTCGACAGATCAAATCCAAGAGCTCGTCGAAGGGCGGAGACACCCAGGAGGCGGAGGGCTGAGCCCCGAAGGCCTTAAGGAACACCGACTCATCAGCAGAAGGGGGTTTGGACTGCCAGCCGCCTCGTTGTTTAAGGGCTTCCAGGATGTCTGCAAAGGAGACATCATCCGAGGACGACTTAGGGGACCCTTCTGCATCATCGAGATCAGTGTCTGATGTAAGAGACTCATCAGGGGAGTCAACGTGCTTCCTCTTGCACGATCTTTTCCTGGGGGGTTCTTCTGAAGAAGCTTCAGAAGGACCTCCAGGAGGGGGGGAAACCCCAGTGGGGGTAACCTCAGGCCCCGGGGCTCCGCTGTCTAAGGACAGGGGGACTGCCAAAGACCCAGTCTCGGTATGCAGGGAAGGAGCTGGGGAGACCGTGGAGGTAGCCAAAGATGATTTGGCTAACGCACTCCTCATAGCCCTGAAGGCGGGACCACCAGAATCCTGGGAGGGTCCCACCTCCGTGGCCACGACGGAAGATGGCACCCCCGCAGCCGACGCACCGAGAGGAACACTTGGGACCGAAAACATCAGTCCCGAAGCATCCCCCCCGGGGCCGACGGAAGAAGTCCGCGTACCGAACTCCGACCCAAGAGCCGGAGTTGGAGTAAGGGTCGGGCCCGACCCTAAACCCTCCACCGGTTCCACCAGCACCGGCTCCAACAGTGCCGTGGCTGTTGGAGGAGGAACCATTGTAGTAAGGTGGACCATCGGCTCCGAAGCCGAATGGGCTGGAGCCGAAACTAACTTTTGGAACACCGGAGACTGGAAGAGTCTTAGGAGCACCCTGTCGATGTCCGAATCAGACATCTTGGATGATCTGGACGATACCGATCGGGTCCGAACAGATTTCTCCATCGGCTCCAAAGGACTAGGGGACCGGCTCCGAGTGGATTCTATAACTATCGGCTCCGAGGGAGATCTCAAGGCAATTTCCCTCGGTGCCGATGAGGACTTTGGCTCCGAAGGGGAAGAGTCTGAGCCGGCAACCCTCATCGGCTCCAATAGTCCTCGGCACCGAAACCAGAGGGGTCGAGACTGGAGGCATCGAGGCAGACCGTTCCGCCCTCGGCTCCGAAGTCCGTGGAGCCAAAGGAGAAGTCTGCCTAGGTTTTTTGGCAGTCGGTTCCAACTGACTGGATGGAGCCGATGCTTTCTTCTTTTTTGAAGGAGAGGGAGAAGAAGATAAAGCCTCCTCGAAGGATGGCTTAATTAACCCCTTAAGGATTAATTTGTTTTTCCTCTCCTGGAGGACCCTTGATGAGAAGGCGTGGCACACGCTACATGATTCTTGTAGGTGCTTGGCGCCTAAACAATAAACGCACGAGGAGTGGTCGTCCATTATGGACATCTTAAAACCACACTTCGTGCATTTTTTAAACCCGGAGGGTTTATGCTCTTTGAACATGACTAAAGAGAAATAACACAGCTATCTAAGATAACACCAAAAACTAGCTAGTTTAAGTTCAAAATATAAAGTTTTTTTTTTTTTTTTGACACAATAACACAGTTGCACAAGAAAACACAGAAAGAGAGGGTCAAGACCCTCTAACTAAAACGGGTACTTGACCCACAAATAAACGCTAGAATAGCAAAAAGGGGAAGGCCCCTCTAACTAAAACGGGAAACCTTCCCTTAACGAAAAAGACAAATTTCTCAACAAAATCACCAAATACACACACGTATCACAATAGCTGTTAAAACAGCTTTTGGGTTGAAAACGAGCAAATTCCTGACAGGAAAAGTCTAAATAAATTAGTACTTAGCCCAGCCAAGTTGAGACCACGTCTTAGCTTGTAAGCGGCAAACGAGATCTGGGGGATTAGTGGTGGTGCATCCTGGGATAAGAAATAGCTCAGCCAATAAGAGGCCTCGCTCTATAGCATAGCGTGCCGAGTCGGAGCCGAGGGATCGGCTCCGAGCCCATCAGTACAGAATGTAGGCGAGATAGGATCACATAACATCTGTGCAGCATGTAAATTCATACACTCTTGCACCACTTTTACACACACATACAGTCAGGCAGTAATTCAAGTGAAATGCTATGCTGACTGTCGAACTAGAGGTTATCAAAGAAGGGATAAGAGGGGGTGATGTGAAGAATAGGACCAAAGCAGCTGAGCAAAGGTGGATCATTAACTCAATGCAGACACATTACCAGGCATAAACAAAGCAGTATCACTGAAACCATTCCTCAAAGCCAGAGCACTCAAACATTAATTTACATATATATATATAGCACTTTACAATGTGTAAATAAGTGTTTGATACGTGTTCTTTTTTAAAAGTTTTTTTTTAATTTTTTTAATGAGGTTTTGATAAATTAAATGGATGTTTTTATGGAATTTTATCAGCAAAGAGAGAGGGACACTTTAAATGCCTTAACTGTTATCAATTAATAGCTGATTGATTTTTAAGTGTATAAAAGATGTAACTCAGTTGTTTAATGCTTTCTGAGGAAGCAGTCATAGAGATTGTGAAAGCGATTACCTTTTGTTGTTTTAATAAAGTGTTTATATTCAGCCGTGGTGGACAAGGCTCTATTTATTTTTGTACTGTTGGCATGAAATAACCTTGTCTAATAATGATAAGGACCCAAGAGTCCTAGGTAATCCATTTCCAAGCAGGGAGGGACAGAGATAGGAGAAAAGAGAGAGAGAGAGAGAGAAAGAGAGAGGGGTAGATGGGTTAAGGGCCTGGTAGTCGCATACTACCAGGTTTTGCCTGAAAGGGCTGCTTTTGTGCAGGAGTAGAAGGAGAGGATCTGGAGTGGGCCTGATTTCTGGTATCTTATCTCCCTTTAGAAAAGAAGTATTTAGAAGGCTTTCTCACAAAGTCTGTCTTGACTGGGTAGTTCCTCTAGAAGCGGGGAACAGGGGGCATAAAGATGTGCCTAACATCTTGTAATTCTTTGCCCTTTTCCTGAAGGGCCTTGAAGAGCTCAGCAGCTGCAGAACCAAATAAGGCCTTGTTATTTAAGGGTGCGTCCATAAGTTTTGCTTTAATATCATCTGGCAAAGGCTGAAGCCTGAGCCAAGAATATCATCTTAGGACTGACCCTGATCCAGTCACCCTGGCAGAGGCCTCCACTGCATCGTTAACTACATTTTATGGAGTGTCTGGTTACCTCGCTGCAGGATTTAAGAAGGCTAGCTATTTTGGCTTGTTAGGGCAGTCTGGTAATTCTGCAACTTGCTTGATGGCCATCTGTCAACAGAGCCAAGGAATACTTGGTCATATGAGTCTGACAGTTAATGGCCATAACAGCCAAGGTGGCAGAAGTATAAACTTTTTTGCCCAACCTCTCCATAATCCTACTTTCCTTATCGGGGGGAGCAGGGAAGTGGAGGGTAGCAACTGGGAACTTTTGTCAGCGGCCACAGAAATGGTGGATGGGTCAGCTGATGGAGCCTTGAAGAGGAACTTAGCTCCTCAGGCACTTTGTAGAATCTGTTAGGGTGTTTAGCTGCAGGAGGTTGGGAGTCTGGGGATTTGGAAGCAGCCAAAAAGGCATCCAAAAAAGCAGGTTCGACAGGGGAGATTGCAGAGGGATTAGGAGACTCCATTTGTAAAATGTCATAATACCTCTTTTGTGTCTCAGAGACCTGACTGCAATCCCATTTGAAGTAATCTTTCATTTGTACAATGGGCTCCCCAAAGTGATATCTTCCCCAGGGGAGCTTACTCCATTGGACTTCTCTGAGGAAGCATACCTCAGAGAAGAAGCAATCTGAGAGGATAGGTTACAGATTCATCCCCAAAGGAATCTTCATCCGCAGAGGAAAGATCTTCCACAGGCCTTTTCCTAGGAGTGGAGGAGAAGGGGCCTGGACAGGAGCTGGTGTCTGATGTAAGGCCATGAAAGCATTAAAAAGGCCTTGGGTAAGGGCCTGCCAGTCAGGGGCTTGTTCGGAGGGAAGAGGTAGCTGAACCGGTGAAGTATGTCAGTTTTCTGTTTCTCCTTTTTTAGCAGCCTCCGACAAATGATGAAGAGTGGGGGGGCCAGATGTTGGGCGACATTCCACGACGTCCGAAAGAATGTGTTCCTGGACCACAATTTGAGTAACCCCACACAGGCCTTCGGAAATGTTAAGTCATGGTTCCCCCTGACTCCCGGATTGGAAGCCTGTGGTTCCCCCCTCAGGGACGTGCTGACATTCTCTCTAATGGGCTTCCACCATGGTACTCATCAACCGAGGTTCTGCAGTTTCCGACGAGGCCGCCGGGCCTTCATCGTTCTCGGGAGGAATGCCTGGAGAAGATGGAGCAGCCGTAGTTTCAGGCCTAGGTTTCCTGGCCTTCTTGGATTGCGGCTCTTCCAAAGGTCCCAACATTGGATCCATATCCTGCGCAAGACGCTTCAGACACTGATTCTGTAAGCATAATCTAAGGGAAGTGTGGTGGCTTCTAAGAGATTTAGGGATGAAGGCATTGCAAATCTCACACAATGTATGGTCGTTTTCTGGGCCTAGGCAGAATAGACAGAGCTCGTGTCAGTCTTTATGTGGAATCTGCCTTCCACACTGACACTTGCCCTTACTACCTGACATTAACTCACAAGTAACACAGCAGCAAAAACGGCAACAAAAAAAAACCCTATGGGTTAATTATCTGAGCACAGGCGAAGCACAAGGCAACTTTCCCAAGCAAATGATGACTGAAGCTGGTAGTCAACCAGGTGGCAGAGAAGTTCTGAGGTAGGTGGATACTAACATCCACTTTATATCAGATGTCTGTTTATGGCCGACATACACTGAGTGATGCGGGCTGACACATGTACCTTTGCAGTACAATTTAACTTTGGTAAAATGGCCGGAAGTTCAAGTCAACCAGAGGTGGACTCCCTCATATTATGGATACTACATCATATGAATAGAAGGACATCGTCCTGTTTAATCATCATTCCTTTCCACTTTGAATTATAGCTTTCTGCTTGTGTTAGGTGTATGAGCCTTAACTGCATAGCTCAAAAACATCCCTTCAAATCTCATAATTCTAAATCACCTTGTTCTACTAGAAGGATCATCTTATCCCACTTCACCCTTACACCCCCCCCCCCAGATAAAGTCCTTTAACTCTTAATTGCTATCGACAGCTTCTCCTCTGATAAAAATGTGCCTGACCTTTATTTAAAACTAAAGGGACTAGAAACAGTTTCGCTGCTGGTAACTTGCCATCCAGATTCATAAACAAGAGCTTCCTGTTTCTCAGTTTAGGTATTAACTTTTGTTTTGTCTCTTTCCATATATCCTTGGCTGCTACAGCAAAATCCTTCTAATCCATACTTATAAAAACTTCATTTTATCATGTCCCCATAAATATGGGGGGTATTGCTGAACCAATTCATTTGTGGGTACACAGTTTACAGCTATAGCCTTAGTTTTGTCTTCATTAACTTTATATCCCGAAAAGACTTTAAATTGTCTCAGAATGTTACACAACGCTGAGATGTCCTTTTCTGGTTTCATCAGGTGCAAAATAATACAGGTTGCAAATAAAGACAACTTTTGTTAATTACGATACTAATTATATCCTTGAATTTATGAGTCCATTATTTCCTGTGCCAGTGTCTCTAAATAGAACACAAACAATAAAGGGGAAAGATAATACCCCCCTGCCTAGTTCCTTTCTTTAAACAGAACTTACCAGAGAGAATCCCCCCCACCCCCACTTTCCGTCCCTGACCCCTTATATATCCTAATTAACCTCACTGCTGTATCATGGAATGCAAATGCTTCTGTTGCCCTACTCAGAATCTCAGCTTACTCAATCAAATGCTTTCTCTGCATCAAATCCCACCAACTACAGGGGTATTTTCTTACATTCTGCTTCCCTCTCAATCATCATTGTTCTATTAATGTAAAATGTCTGCCACCCCTTCACAAAACCACATTGATCCATATCTACCAATTTTGGCAAAACCTCTGCCACTCTTGTAGCTGTTATTGACAAACACTTTATAATATTTTTTTGTTTTTCTTTCGACTTTTCTCGGTTAGGGATCGCCACAGTGGAACTCCTATCCGCTAATGATTGGCAGTAGATTTTTACAGTGCCGAGGTGCCAGCTCGATGCCAAACGTTCAACAAAGGCACGCCCATTCACGCATGTCTTTCGAACGCTACTCGACCACGGGCAGGACATGCAGACTTCACACAGAAGGCGCTCCAGCCGAGAATCAAACGGGAGAACCTCTTGCTGTGAGGCGACAATGCTACCGCTGCACCACCACGGCTTAATGACTTAAAACTGAAATGGGCCTATAAGAAGCTGTGTCTGATGTGTTTTTACACATTTAGGTATTATAGCCACCACAGCTTTTTTCCTGGATGTTGGTGCTTCTCTCATTTTTAAAATACCGTTAAACAAAACCTCTCTGATCTTTGTCACTTTCTTACCCCCTAGCTTCCAAACTTCGACAAGAATACCATCGATTCCTGGAGACTTTCCTGCAGATTGATTATACCTCATCATTTTTAATCACCTCCCATTTTAACTGTTAATTGTTTTTTTCGTGATTTCCACATTCCCCTGTTTTATACAAATTTTCATAAAATTTCTGAAATATATCTAATACTTCTACAGGATCTGTGGTTATTTTTCTTATTATAGGCTCTCTAAGTTTGGCAACAACCCGTTCTACTTTCTGTTGCTTAAGTCACTGTACTAAAAGATTTTGTGCTCCTGAGTTATCAAAAAACAGTTGCTTAACAGCTATCTTTCTAAAGTCATGCATATTATCCAGACACTCCTTTACCCTCTCTTTAGCACTCTGCAACTGTGCCTCTTCTTGTTCTACGAGACCCCACTTATCCTATAATACTTTAACTTTTGTCAGTCCCTCTAAATAAATCTTGTTAGTTCTTATACATATCTTTTTATTTAATTTCTACCCTATTTTTTAAAATCTGCTTTCATTGTATCCCACTCACTTGCTATGACGTCTGAAGAAATTTTTATCTCCCCTAATAACTCTTGAACTTTGATTATGATGCCACAGAAGTTAGTCTGGAGCATCTCTTCTCTTGAAGGACTGGTGAGTGAAGTCTTAGGTTCACCAGTTCTGGGGTAAAAAGGAGCTGTGGAGAGGAAGACTGTTGGATCCAACTTTTAAGGTGTCTTAAGATCCATACCCAAGAAATCTGTTAGATCCAGGAACATTTTCTTTACCTTCTCACATATCTTTTCCTCTGCTCTAACTTTTGGTCTCCCTCTTTCTTTCAATTTAGACTCATCAGTTTTCTTGCTTGGAGAAGCTGACGAAGCAGGAGCAGTAGTTTGTGAAGACCCTGTCTGAGGGGGAAGGAGACCTTCTAAAATTAGCTTCTTGTTTCTAGTTTGAATGGCTCTGGTGCCAAAGGAGGCACAGGCCTCACAATCAACATCTAGGTGGGCAGCGCCCAAACGATAAAGGAGTGTGGATATTTGGGGGGGGGGTTATTCCCAAAGGTCGAGCACTTTTTTAAAACACAACTTTATCAGCCATACTAGAAAAACGCACTATACTAAAAGAGGAGATATACAAATACATTTTTCTACTGATATTATAGGGGTTAACATTAATATAAAATAGAAACAATACTGCAGGAGTACTTGGTTTTAACTAATAAAAGAAAACCATTCCACTCAATACACGTTCAGAGAGATAAGAACTAGTTTTAGCTACTGACTGCTATTATATAATTTAGCTTGCACACACACAAATGAATGTACTAGGCTATGTTTTTTTTTTTTTTTAAACAAACTAATATGCTAACAAATCAATAAACTATACATTATTTAGTTAGAACTATTGATAGGAAAGAAGAAAAAGCATCTGCAAAAATAAAAGAAAATTTTACCTTAGGAAGAGCTCACAGATAGGTGGCATCTGGATGCTTCAAGCAGCAAATGAGATCTGAGGTACTAAGGAGGAGTAAGGGAATTATGGGTAGAGAAGAGTCACAGCCCTGGATTCATAAGCTTCAAAAAAAGGCAAAGAGGTTGGATCAAGTCAGATCCAAAACCTGAAGGTTGAATCGGATGAAGAGAGACAAAATGGGATCATGTATTCCAAACAGTAAATACAAAGTATTCTAGTGTTATAAACCTAAAAGTTTGCTGCACTTCATACTCATTTGAAGATGCAACTTTACATGTCTCTTCAGATCCTATAAAACAAAAATGGCACAGAGAACCACAATTACTAAAACCAAAAACACTCTCTGTTGGCTGGAAAATCAAGGAAAGTCACTTGGATTGATAAAACACAGTTTATTCCACGATATAAAAGAATACATCTACAGTGTTGGCAACATTAGCAATGTTAAGTCACTGTATCTTCCACCATAAACACCAATAATCCACAGTAAAGCGCTTTCGTCTTCAGATCCTACCCAACATTGTTTAGGGGCCTTGCTACTTATATAAATTATAAGCAGGAGTGAACAAATACTCTGCACACTATGCATTGGTCACCACTACTCATGATCGTTACTCATAGAAACGGATAGTAGCCCTTAACAGCAATGCAAAGCTGACCTCATTTCCTTGTACAGTGTGCCCAATGCATTCCCTCTCCCATCTGCATGACACAGTACAGTACAGAAAAAAGAAGTTATGTACTCACCATAACGTTCCATGTTTGTAGTCCATCTCGCCCTTCATTCTTACATATGGGATTTTCTGCAGATGGGGATATATCTGCAGATGGGGATATAGCCTTGCTGCGAT
Organism: Protopterus annectens; assembly: GCF_019279795.1. Lineage (NCBI taxonomy): Eukaryota > Metazoa > Chordata > Ceratodontiformes > Protopteridae > Protopterus > Protopterus annectens. The sequence continues at coordinate 138,314,907 of NC_056735.1, forward strand.
CTCTTTGCCAGCCCGATCAATGCCAAATGCAGCAGCTACTTCTCCCTCTTCCCCCCTCTCCGACTCGGCCTATTTACAAGCTCGAAGTCTTCTAGTTGGCTCGTGGCTAGGTAGGTATCCCATTGGTGCACCAGTACAATCCCCAGATCTTATCTGCTGCTAACTAAGAGAAAAATAACAAACATACAGAAAGAAGCCAATACTAAAAGGTCTCCAGAAAACAATGATAAAATTTTTCTGCCTCCAGGTACTTCCAGGATGGATAGGTGGGTAGGTTCGTAAGAATAAAGGGTGAGATGGACTACAAACATGGAATGTTTTGGTGAGTACATAACTTCTTTATGTTCTGTAGTCCTATCTCGCCTTCATTCTTACATATGGGACAGCGTCCCTAGCACCTTTTTCTTGGGTGGCTCAAAGAAAAATAAACTCATGAGTACAGTGGAGCCAAAGGATGCTCTACCCCTGGAGATTAAATCCAATTTGTAATGAGTAATAAATGTATGAGGGGTAGCCCAAGTCGCTGCTGCACAAATATTATCAAGAGGGACCCTGGCTTGAAAGGCTGCAGAGGTAGACTGAGATCTCGTAGAATGAGCCTTGATTTTGAAGGGTAAAGGTCTACCCTCAGAGTTGTAAATGTAAGCTTTACAATTAGAAATCCAATTTGAGAGGGTCACTTTGGAAATTGGTAAACGTGACCTGGATTATGAGAAGGAAATAAATAGTTGATCTGATTTCCTGAATTCCGTCATCTGGTGCAAATAAAAACGTAATTGTCTATGGACATCCAACTGATGAAATAAGAAGTTATGTACCTACCATAATGTTCCATGTTAGTTGTCTTCTCTCGCCTTCTTTCTTGCTGGATGGGTTCGGAGCCGATCCTCGGCTCCGACTCGGCCACTTACTAAAGCTCGAGAGCTAATTTTACCAGCTCGAGGCAACCCTATATCCCATGATGCAAGGCGAAGACTACCCAGATCTCGTTTGGTAGCTAAGGAAATTATGCGATATATTCCTCCAACTAGAGAGGAGGAGGAAAAGGTAATAATACTAATAATGACAATAACAATAATCATAATCCCCCGAAAAAGGATCAACCTAATCGAGTGACACTAGAAAGCTGATTGGCTAGAAAAAATGGATAAAGCCTGGCTAGAAAAAAATGGATAAAGCCTCTTAAGAGAAGAGGCACAATCTTCTCGGTCTGACCAGGCTAGGGGGATGGTGGGCGGGACGCAAGAAAGAAGGCGAGAGAAGACAACTAACATGGAACGTTATGGTAGGTACATAACTTCTTAATGTTAAGTTGTCAATCTCGCCTTCATTCTTGCTGGATGGGACCGCGTCCCTAGCACCTCTATCCTGGGTGGCTCAATGGAACAGACTCTTAAGAACGGTGGAACCGAAATTCGCTCTGTCTCTGGAGGCCAAGTATAATTTGTAATGTGAAACAAAGGTATGAGGAGAGGCCTATGTGGCTGCTGCACAAATAGTGTCTATTGGAAGTCTAGCTTGAAAAGCTGTAGATGTAGCTAGAGCTCTGGTAGAATGGGCTTTTGGCCTAGAAATCAACTCTTTGCCTCTGAGCTGATAAATGCAAGTAATCACAGAAGACAGCCATCTAGATAGTTACCTTAGAGACTGGAAGGCCTTTCCTGTTCTCTGCATAGGATAAAAACAGTTGATCAGATTTCCTAAAATGTTTAGTTCTGTCCAGATAATATCAGAGTTGGTGGTGAACATCAAGATAATGTAGTTTTTGTTCTGCTCTATCAGAATAATTTGGGAAAAAAATGGAAGATCAATGGATTAATTTAAGTTCGTCTGCGATGCCACTTTGGGTAAGAAAGATGGATTAGTCTTTAGAGAAACTATGTCTTTGTGGAAGATTAAGTAGGGAGGACGAATGCAGAGGGCATGAAGCTCAGATACTCTCCTGGCAGAAGTAATGGCGACTAGAAAGTGTGTCTTCCAAGAGAGAAATTTCAATGAACAGGCAGCCGCAGGTTCGAAAGGGGGAAGAATCAAGGATGTTAAAACTAAATTTAGATCCCACTGTGGTGGGGGGTCTCTAATCGGAGGTTTAAGTAAAAAGATACCTCTAAGAAAGGCCTTGCAAAGTTTATGTGACATAATGTTGTGGTCCAAAAGGCCTATATGAAAATTTGAAATGGCTGCCAGCTGAACTTTTACTGTGGAGGAAGAAGATCCTGAATGAAAAATCTCGGCTAGGAAGTCCAAGACCGAATGAATCGGAGCAGTAAAGGGATCTATGTTCCTAGCTTTTGCCCAGAAGGAGAAACGTTGCCATTTACTAGTGTAAATCTTTCTTGTGGAAGATTTAAGGGAAGCTACTATGATATCTCGGACGGGATTAGAAATCATAGGAAGCCTGGCTAGGGATGGAAGTGGAGCAACCAAGCAGTGAGGTTGAGAGAAAGTATGGATTGGTGCAGCTGCCCCGACTGGTGGGTCAGAAGATCTGGAACCGGGTCCAGATGCCATGGCTGTACCAAAGGATAACGATGTAGGAACGGAAACCATATCTGTCGAGGCCAATAAGGGAAAATTAGAATCATCTTGGCTCTCAAGGCGGTTGCTTTCTGTATTACTTGTGGTATTAAAGGGAAAGGAGGAAAGGCATAGAGAAGTCCCCGGGGCCAATCTTGGATTAGAGCGTCTCTGGGGGGATGGCCTGAAAGGGGGAAAAGAGAGAAGAAGTCGGGGCATTTGCTGTTTTGAGGGGCAGCAAAAAGATCGCAGCAAGGAAGGCCCCACTTCTGAAAAATCTCTTCCATCACAGAATGTTTGAGAGACCACTCGTGAGGCATGAGAATAGCTCTGCTCAACCTGTCCGCTATGATGTTGGATTTCCCGGGGATATGCGTTGCTATCAGAAACCGCTGAGAAGAGATTGCCCACTGCCAAAGTCTGAGTGCCTCTCGACACAGTGGATAGGACTTGGTTCCGCCCTTCTTGTTGATATACCACACTACGGACATATTGTCCGTTTGGACTGCAATAGTTCCCAGGGGAAGAGAGTCATGGAGGGCTTGCAATGTTAAAAGCACTGCTCGCATCTCCAGGACATTTATGTGCAGGTGGCATTCGAAAGGTTGCCAAGTGCCATGGACCATCCTGCCCTGATAATGCCCCCCCCCACACCCGATCAGGGAGGCGTCCGATGTAACCGTGGCGACCGGGGCGGCAGGAACAAAGGGTCTGCCCAGATGGACTTGAGGGGATAATATCCACCAGGTCAGATGCCTTTTGCAAATTGGAGTTATTATGATCCTGTGACGCATGGGGAGTTGTTGAAAGGACCATTGGGCGAACAACATCCATTGTAGGAGACGCATGTAAAAGCGGACAAGGGGAAGAAGTGTTATGGCGGCCGCCACAAGACACAATACTTTCAGAGCAAATCTGGCCTGAATTTTGTCGCTGTGAAGAATCACATGGATGTGGTTTTGAATATCCAAGATCCTTTGGTCTGTTAACTTTGCTGAAAGTTGTACGGTGTCCAATTTGGTGCCTATAAAGGTAATAGATTGACAGGGCGACAAGGCAGATTTTTCAAAATTTATAGAAATCCCTAGTCCTCTGCAAATGTGAATGGTGTAATCTCTGGCTTGGAGAAGTTGATGCCTGGTGGTGGCAGTGAGGAGCCAGTCATCTAGATATGGAAACATCTGGAATCCTTGATGTCTCAGGTGAGCCGTAACCGCTGCCATACATTTGGTGAACACTCTGGGGGCTGTAGTGAGTCCAAATGGCAGGGCTCTGAACTGGAAGTGACTGGCCCCCAGCTGAAAGCGGAGAAACCTTCTGGAGTGCCTGTGAATTTTTATGTGATAGTACGCATCCAGAAGGTCCACCAAGCACATCCAATTGTCCTTGCCCAGAAAGGGTAGAATGGACTGAAGCGTGACCATCCGGAATCTTGTTTTCTTTACAAACTTGTTTAGTTTGCTGAGATCTAATATTGGTCTCCAGTCCCCTGTCTTTTTTGGTACTAAAAAGCACCTTGAGTAGATACCGGATCCTATTTGGTCTGCTGGGACTGGCTGGATGGCTCTTTTTGCTAGCAGTTTTGATATCTCTGGTACTGCTAGTTCCCTTAGACCGGGTGGAACGTCTGGAAGGGTTCCCTTTTGCTGAACTGGGGTTTGAATAAAGGGAATTTTGTAACCCTCGGATATAATCGACTGTAGTCATTTGTCTTGAGAAAGGGAAAGCCAGGCTTTTGGGTACAGCGATAATCTTCCCCCGACTGCCTCCGAAGTTGGACAATCGGGCAACATCTCAGGGATGCTGGAAGGGTTTGTCAGAAAGAGGCTCCCTGCTACCCTGATTCTGCGGACCCCCTCTGCCCCTAGGGCGGCGTCTGTTGTTACCCCCTCTGCCTCTGGGGGTAAACTGACCTTGTGCGTCAGGCGTGACTCCTTGAGATTTGCGGAACCACATTTTCCCTCCCTTCTGACCTTTTGGGTAAGGTCTTGAAGGGGTGGAGAAACGGACTCCTACGGTAAAAAGAGTCTTGGCATCTTGTTCACATCTAGTCAAGTTGTCTTTCACTTGAGGTCCGAACAAGATCGAACCATCAAAAGGAGAGTTTGTGAAGGACGCCTTGAAGGGGTCTGCAAAATTACAAAGCCGCATCCAGGATTGACGCCTTAAAGCCACTCCTGTGCCTGCGGCCCTACTCGCTTCATCGGCTGCATATGAAATGAGCCGCATGGAGGAGTTAACAATGGAGTTTAGGATTCCTAGCTGTGAGTTAATCTTATCCTGAGACCCAGCAGCTGACGGATCCTATAAAACCTCTCCCAACTCTTTAAGAACATCTCTTTGAAGGCAGGTGAAGTGACACAAGTAGTTCAGCGATCGCATGGCAAAGGTCACTGAAGAAAAAATCTGCTTGCCGTACCTATCCATAGTCCTAGAATCCTTGTTAGGAGGATGGACAGGTACTGAAGGATCAGCCAGTTCCTTCTTGGTGGCTGCAGCCACCACCATGGCATCAACCGGGACACCTTTTGTCAAATATTGCCTATCAGGTGGGGCCGTAATGAATTTAGAAGGCCTGCGAGGAACAGGTTCCACCAAATCCGGGGCCATCCACACCTTCCGAGCCATCACGTCCATAACAGGGTCGAAAGGCGGAGATACCCAGGAGGTGGAGGGTTGAGACCCAAACGCCTCCAGGTATACTGACTCGTCCTTGGAAGGATTAAGGGAAGGCCAGTTCCCCCTCTGCTTAAGGAGTTCAAGGATGTCTGAGAAAGAGACATCCTCAGAGGGGGACCTTGGGGATCCCTCCGACTCATCCAAGTCAGTATCAGATGTAATAGACTCGGGGGAGTCTAGATGTTTCCTCTTACATGTCCTCTTATGCGGAGGTTCACCTGACGGATCAGGAGAAGCCTCGGAAGAGGAAGATATTCCCAATGGGGAAACCCGAGGCATTGGATCTCTGGGTCCGGGAGCAAGAGAGTGGGAAGAGGCGTCAGCAGGCACTGTAGTGGGAGGAGCTGATGGAACTAACCGCTGACTACGCCCAGGGGCTAGTACACTCCTCATCACCTCGAAGGCTCCCCCGTCAGAAAGGCCAGAAGGTTCCCGCTCCGAAGAGATAGGAACTCCAGGCCTCACCGACAGGGACGGCTCCGAGGCCAATGTCGGGGCTGAGCTCACCAACGCCGAAGCTCCGAGAGGGAGAACGGGGTCGGACAAGGGTCCGATGCCACTCGCCCCCTCAGAGCCGACGAGAGAGACCAGACGCCCGGATCCCTCCAATGAAGGTCTCAAGGAGGAAATCGGAGCAGAGGACGACGGAGCCGAAAGGGGGGGTGGTATCGGCTCCGAAGTCACAACAGTCACTGCTCCGAGGAGCTCCGGCTCAGAGCTCTGTAAGAGAGTCGAGGGAGGAATGTTAGGTGGATGTGTGATAGCTGCCGTCTGTTGAGACGGGCTATGGAGCATTTGGGCCAATGCCGGAGACTTTAATAGTCTACTCATCACTCTCTCAAGGTCATGATTGGACAGCCTGGACGACTGAGAAGAACGGCTCAGATGGCTCCGCTCCGAGAGCAGGGGAGATCTCAGAGCCAAACGTATCAATTCCAACGAGGGGGATCGTGATCTCTTTTTGGAGATAGGTGGAGCTGAAGGAGCCGAGGATACGTCGGCTCCAGCCGGAGCCGACACTGAGTGCCCAGATTTAGCAGCATCGGCGCCGGATGGAGCCGATACTGAAACTTCTAATATAGAAGGATTGGCTCCGGCCAGAGCCGATCTCGACACAGGAGGAGAACCAGTAGCCGATGGCTTAGGACTTGAAGCCGAAGGCTTAACTGGTTTCGAGGCCTTCCCCGGAGCCGACTTAGTTGGGGAGCTCTCAGGCTTTAATAAGCCCCTCAATATTAATTTATTTCTGCGCTCCTGCAGGACTCTTGGGCTGAAGGCATGACAGATAGCACAAGAGTCCTGCAGGTGCAGAGGTCCCAGGCAGTAAACACAAGAAGTGTGACCGTCTGTCAGAGACATCTTCTGACAGCACGAATCACACTTCTTGAAGCCTGAGACCTTTGTGTCCTTCGACATAGCTGTGTTGAGGAAACACAGGTAACAAAAAGAAACACAGACACACACACAAAATAACACCCAATCCAATAATAAAAATTTAAACAGGGATACAACACACTCAAACACACACAGAATCCCTGACAGGAAAATTAGGAAAGGGGGAGGTTTAAGGCCTAACCTAGGGGAAGGGATAAATAACCCAAAAAATAGGGAACACTGACGGGAATAGGGTTAAGGGTTCACACAACAACTAAGGTGATTAAATCTAAAAGGAATGAGACTAAAAGTCTTAATCTGAAGAAACTTACCTGGAGCTGGTAAAAGAGGCACCTCATAAGCGAAAACGGCAAACAAGATCTGGCTAGTCTTCGCCTTGCATCATGGGATATAGGGTTGCCTCGAGCTGGTAAATTTAGCTCTCGAGCTTTAGTAAGTGGCCGAGTCGGAGCCGAGGATCGGCTCTGAACCCATCCAGCAAGAATGAAGGCGAGATTGACAACTTAACATCCTGTATTCTGCTGTGTTGGAATGATTTGGAAAGAACACTGGAGATTCTATGGATTGGTTCAAAGTGTTATGGGAACAAACCTTAGGGACAAAGGAGGGATTAGTACGAACAGATACTCTGTCTGTGAAAAATCAGATAAGGGGGTTTTACAGACAATGCTTGTAACTCTGACATCCGTCTGGCAGATGTGATAGCCACCAGAAACAAAGTCTTCCAAGACAAAAATTTCAAAGGTGATAAGGAGAAGGCTCAAAGGGTGGAGATGTCAATCTGGATAGCACAAAAGTCAAATCCCAAGAAGCAACAGGTTCTTGAAATGAGGGTCTTGGATGAAAATTAGAAATCACTGCCAATTGAACCCTGACAGTGGCACCCGCAGATCCCTGGTGGAAAGGCTCAGACAGGAATTCCAAAACCACTGGAATGGGGGCGGTATAAGGGTCAACATTCTTTTTCTCAGCCCAGATAGAGAATCTCCTCCATTTACTGGAATATAGTCTCCTAGTGGAGGGTTTGAGAGAGGACATTAGGATATGACTCACAGAGGGTGAGAAGTCGTGAAGCTTGACTAGGGATGGAACTGGAGCAGCCAAGCTGTCAAACAGAGTGTACAAAGTGGGATGAAAAGAGCCTGAAATGTGAATCAAGATATCTGGCATTGGGTCCAGAATCCAAGGATTGTCTAGGAGAAGAGGTCTGAGAAAGGGGAACCAAATCTGATGAGGCCAGTAAGGAGCAATGAGGATCAGTTTGCCGCCCAGCCATTTCGCTTTCTGAATAACCTTGGGTATGAGAGGAAAGGGGGGAAAGCATAAAGAAGACCCTGGGGCCAATCGTGAATGAGTGTGTCTCTCGGTGAGTCCACCAGAGGAGGGATGAGAGAGAAGTAGCTGCTGCATTTGGCATTGATCAGGCTGGCAAAGAGATCGCAGCAAGGCTGTCCCCATCTGTGGAAAATCCCATATGTAAGAATTAAGGTGAGATAGGACTACAGAACATCATTAGTTATGCACTCACTACAATGTTAATTTTAGAAGGCATTTGTCCAAACACTGTAAATAATGGACTGGTCACTGAAGGCACCTTTACTTTCACAGCAACAAACTCCCTTTAGCTCAGGATCCTCCCCTGTCCCACAACACTTTGCACCCTTACAAGTCTCCAGATTGAATGAATGTAGGCATGATCATGATTCTCTAGGAAATAATTTAACAAACATCCTTGTGTATAAAAAATTTAGAACCTGGAAACTAACAACAAGGTATCAGGTGTTGCTCTAGGTTCTTATAGTTAGGATGATTTTGGCAGGGATTAGGTGGATGGGTTGTTCCAGTGTTCCGACAGAAGCCACCTAAATCTAATATTCTGGTACAAAGATAACTTAATATATTTATGCTGATCCTGTCCTTTACCAGCAGACCTTGGGAAGCCTAAGGCAATACACCTTTGAGAATGAATGCCCCGATAGAGGTCTGAGCTCCGGATAAGATGTTCAACTGTAATGTTTAGCAAAAACATCTAAGATAGAGGATGTGGCAGCAGCATATATTTCTTCCAAGGGAAATTTATCAGAAAGGCCACGGCTATAGCTTGAGCTGTTGACAGTGTTTTTTTTTTTTTTGTTACCTAGAAGGCAGGGACCCATTGATAGACGAGTAAAAAAATATACAATCAGACATTCATTTAATCAATGTGGCCTTAGTTACAGCTGGTCATCATTCCCAAAAGCTTTAGTTCTGGTGACAATCTTGGAATTGTCTATTTACAAAACAATGCAATTTGCATGTTCTTCAACTAGAGTGACTTGAGAGGAATACTGGAAGAAAAAAGGATTGGTTCAAATTTGGCTGCGTGGCAAACTTTAGACATGAAGTATGGGTACATTCTTAATGATACTGTCCTTATAAAATTAGTTGGTTTTATTGCTTTAATTTACTAATCAAGAGGTGCATGTGTCCCACAGGGGCAAAGGGTTCTACTTTACACCGTTAGTAGTGCCCAGAAAACAGGGGACTTTGAAACCTATTCTAGACCTCTCTCATCTAAACACTTTTCCGAAAGTGCCTTTCTTTTGGATGTTGTCCCTTCAGACTCTGCTTCCTCTCTTGCTCCCTCAGGCCTTTATGGTGTCTCTGGATCTCAAGAATGCTTACCTCAATATTTGGATCCATCCTCTTTTCAGAAGTTTTTCCGTTTCTCTGTTGCTTCCAGGCATTTTCAGTTCTCTGCTTTGCCTTTGGCCTTTCTACTGCCCCAAGGGTGATTACAACAATGCCTTGGCTCATATGATGGCTTTTGCAGGATTAAAGGTATCCAAATATTTTGTTACTTGGATGACCTGTTGATTCAGACATCCTCTCCAGAGATAATTTTACAAAAATCTTCATTTTGCTGTTTCCCTTAGTCAGCGCCTGGAGTTCACAATAAATTTCAAAGTCTTCTCTGACTCTTTCTCAGGATCATGTTTTACTGGGTTGCAGGATTCAGACAGTGCCAATGGTTGCATCCCTGGCTCCTCCAAAGGCCTCAACTCTCATTTCTTTCTTTCACACTCTTATTCTTCTGCTTTCCATTACTGCAAGGGAGTTTGAGAGTTCTGGGTTTCATGGCATCCACCATTCCAATGCTCCCTTTGGCAAAACTTTGGCAAAACTTCATATAAGAAAGTTTCACTGGTTTCTGAAGTTAGTATGGCTTCAACATGCACATCCTCTAGACTTTGTAGTCACTCTTCTTCCTTGTCTCCAACAGGAACTTCACTGGTGGATTCAGCAACTGTCTCTGAATCCAGGGATCCCTTTTCATCTCACACTTCCCTCTTAGAAATAGTTTATAGACGCCTCAGACATGGGACGGGGGGGTGATATATGGCTGCCTAAAGGTATGTGGGGGGGGGGAATTGCCCCATCAGCAGAAGGAACACATCAGTGTCAAAGAAATGACAGCTCTTCTGCTGGCTCTTCAGGACTTTCATCCTCTTTTTTTCTCAAAGTGTTCACAGACAATACCACAGTGATGAGGTATATCAATAAACAGGGTGGAACAAGATCTTATCTTCTTTGCCAGTTGGCACTTCTGGTATGGGATCTTGTTGTCAAGTATCAAGTGACTCTTCGGGAAGTTCCGGTCAGAACACTGTGGCAGACAATCTGAGCAGGTCCTTAACTCAGTCCCACAAATGGATGCTTCATAAGGATGCGTTTCTGGACATTATCCAACAGTGGAGTACTCCTCAAGTGGATCTTTTTGCCTTCCCTCTGAACAGCCAACCTCCTCTGTTTTGTGCCAGAGCCCAAGGTCTTCTGATGTGGAAGGTGGACACCTTCTCATTTTCTTGGAAGGGGATGTTTCTTCATGCATTCCTTCCACTTCTCTCTTATTCTGAAAGTCCTGTTCAAGATTCAACAGGATGCTCCCAAAATGTGTTGATGACTCCCTTTTGGCGGCAACAGCACTGGTTCCCTCTACTTCTGCATCTAGCCAGGGGAAATCATCCCAAGTTACCTCACAGGGTGGATCTACTCACACAAGACAAGGGATCTCTCATCCATCCCTACCTGTCCATGCTTCAACTGACACTGCGGGTGATAGGATTATGACTCCTCATAGACATCTTTTTTCTGAGGATGTGCTGCAAGTCCTACGGGAGGCTAGGAAACCTACTACCTGGAAACCCTACTTGTCCAGATGGAAGAGGTTTCCATTTGGTGTCTCTCTCATAACCTGGACCCACTTACTGTAGATGTTCCTTTGGTTCTCTCTTATTTGTGCGAGTTGCTCAGTGCTGGTTTGGCCTATTCTTCTATTAAGGCCCATTTATCAGCTATCTCTGCTTTTCTGCCTTCTTCTCCTTTAGCCTCTAGATTTGAGGTTAAACAATTTCTTAAAGGCATCCTCAACATTAGACCTTCTACGAAGCCTGTTTCTCCTCCCTGGGATCTTAATGTTTTGGAGAAGTTGCCTCGGGTTCCTTTTGAGCCTGCTGCTTCAGCTTCCTTGCAACATTGTTCTTGGAAGACTGTTCTCTTGTTAGCTCTTACTTCAGCTAGATGGGTGTCTGAGCTGCATGCCCTTATGGCTTATCCTCCTTTTTTGATCTTTCATGAGGACAGTGTGTCCTTGTGCACTAATCCTTCTTTTATGACTAAGATGGTTAATGAGCTCTCTCTTAACCGGTCTATTAATCTGCCTACATTTTTCCCTCTTCGATGTGCATAGGCTACACAGGGTGTATTTGGATAATACCAAGGCTATTAGAAAATCTGATCAGTTGTTTGTTTCTTTTCATCCTAGATCTTTGGGGTTAGCTGTATTCAAGCAAACTATTTATTTTTGGATTTCTAAGTCTATTTCCTTTTGTTACACTTTTCATGTCAAAAGCTTTCCTTCTTCAGTTAAGGCTCTTTCTACTCGACTTGTGGCTTCCTCTGGTTGCTTTTTTTTCCCAACGGCTTAGATACTAATTTTATTCTTAAAGCAGCTACCTGGACTTGTGTGCATAAGTTTACCACGCACTACAAGTTTGCTGGTATCTCTAGAGCTAGGTCTGTTTTTGCTAGTGACATTCTTCATGGCTTTTTAGGGAGCTCTTCTGCAGCTTCCTCTCCCAAGTTTTCTCTTCAGCTTTGGCACTCTCCCATCTGTTAAGAATACTGCAGCAGTGAATGTAAGGACATAGTACAGTTATATAAAACCTTACCATAACAGTAGATGTTCCTGTCTTCACTGCTGTAGTATTCACTCCCGCACTCCATCCTCTAGTCCGGGGGTCTGCAACCTGCGGCTCTGCAGCTGCATGTAGCTGTTCCACAGCTCTGCAGTGGCTCCTGTAGCTCTGAAAAATAATGGCCACACTGCACACCACACACACAGAGCGATCGAGCAACACCGACAAAGGAACAAAAATAGGGACTGATTTTAAATATTGCTCTTATAAACTTAGTTCTTTTATATTTAGTATAATAACTACATATACAACTTTATACGCTGTGTTATCTTCATTTCAGGGGTCAAATAGGTTTTGTGGCCCCCAATGAACTTTATTTGGTGGGAGAGAGAAAAATGGCTCTCTTGATAGTGAAGGTTCCAGACCCCTGCCCTAGTCCTTTGCCTTCGTGGATGTACAGGTTACCTCTTGGGTTCCTTGGACTGCTGTTCCTACTGGGGCAATAAGTTCTGTAGACAGTACGCCTGAACACCATCTTTATTGCCCTATGCAAGGACATTTGGGTGACATTTGGCATACATTAAAGCAACAGTAGGCTTTGGTAGAGTGGCCATATATCAGGCTTCCACAGCAGGGAATCCCATCTGTTAAGAATACTGCAGCAGTGAAGGTAAGGACATTTACTGTTATGGTAAGATTTTACACAACTGCACTTTTTCAGGAAAATGGTACAATATGTTCATTGGTTGGAACTAGGCTATTGGCCTTAGGGCCTATACAAGCCTAGCCATAACAATTCCCTGGCTATTTCTTCTCACAGTATTTACTTCCCTGGACCCCTGTCTAGCAGGGCGACTGACGTGATCCTATCTCCCATCCAAACATCAAGGTTCCTTTTGAAGAGGGCCAAAGAGGCGCTCTGCTTGACATGTATGGGCAGTCTATTCCAGAGTAGGGGGAGTCTCTGGGTCAGTAACCTATCTCTCCAGCATGTTTTCTTCATTGTGATGACAAGGTTTAGATCCCTGGAGCGTGTGTCTCTGAGAGACTGGGATTTCTTTAAGTGTAGCATGTCCAACAGCTGTGGGTTTGACATGGCCTTGTATGTTAAGCAGAGATCGCCTCTGAGTAGACGATATGCGACAGAGTATAGCTGGAGTTTTTTTTAGACGGTCAGCATAGGGCATCTGCTTTAGGCCTGTGATTCTTTTAGTGAGGTATTTCTGTGGCCTTTCCAGTTGTTGCAGATGTCTTGAGAGGTACATACCAAACAGGGAGTTGTATTCTATAATGGGTCTAATGAGGGATGAGTACAGTGGGACAATGGCCTCCTTTTTTCTGGATGAAAAGCCCTTAGTGATGATGTGTGCCACATAGAAGGATTTCCTGACTGTTGTGGCAATGTGGTTATCGAAGGTGAGACCACTGTCCACCTGTGTCCCTAAGTCTCTTATCACACTTTCGTTGTTTAGTGTACTGCCACCCAAGTGGTAATTCATGGGTACATGTCTTTTCCCCAAGGGGGATAACTATACATTTCTTGGCACTGAGCTTGAGCCCATGTCTCTGGCACCAAGCATCTGTTTCTGTAAGGCCCTTTTGTAGAATATCCACATAATTTGGGGATTCAATAATGGCTTCCAGTTTGCAGTCATCTGCGAACTTTGTTAGCCAGAGTCCCTTAGTGTTGGCCTGTACTTCAGAGAAGTAGATGCCAAAGAAGAGTGGTTCCAGGACTGAACCCTGAGGTACTCCACTTGTCTGGAGCTGGATTTGGAGTTGGCTACTTTTACAGTGTGGGTTCTGTCAGGAAGCCAGTTGGCAACCCATCGAGTGATATAGGGATTAATGCCCAGCTTAGTAAGTTTATCTATGATTCCAGAGTGGGGGATGGTGTCAAAGGCCTTGGTGAGGTCCAGATAGGCTGTGTGGACCACCTTACCCTTGTCCACGGCTCTGGAGACTGATTCGAAGAAGTCAATCAGGTTCAGGAGACAAGATCGGCCCTTCACAAACTCAAACTGCATGGGGTCCATTGTTTGAAGGTTGCCAATGTCTTTGTTTATAAGCTCCATGATAATACGTTCCATGGCCCTGCAGATCAGGTTCGTCAGACTGATGGGGCGGTAGTTCCCGGGATCCAAGGTGGATCCCCCCTTGTGGAGTGAGAACTGCAGCTGTGCGCCACACAGTGGGCATGAAGCCTGAGGTGAGGCTATGATTAAACATGACACTTAGGTGAGGTGCCAGTTCATTTTGTAGTTCATACAGTACACAGCCTGGAATGTCGTCTGGTCCCATGGATGCTGCAATCTAGCTTTGGAGAGTGCGTTTTTTACCTGTGTGGCCGTTATTACCAGAATTTGGCAATCTTCCAGTATCGAGATGGGCCCTTTAGGGGGTGAAGTTTGCACTGAATCGGTTTGCCAGGACATTGGCAATATCCTTGGGATCAGTATATTTAATGCCATTCTGTTGGAACTCAGAGCAGATCTGAGCATTGCCATTTAGATTCTTGACATAGCTACAGAATGCCTAGCTATCAGTATATTTAATGCCTATAGCTATAGAAAATTGTGGTTGTCTTTGGAATCTTTGGCAATTTTATTTTCGTAACTAGCTTTGGAGGATTTTATGAGGCATCTCAGATTCTTACTGAGGCTGGTGAACAAAGAAATACATTTGTGTCTTAAACGTAACTTTGATTTGGATGAAAATTTGTCCTCTAACCTTCTAACTGGTGCAGAACCCTGATGCCAGGAAAGTTAAAGATGTTAGGCCAATCTGATTCAGCAGGGACATAGCATCTGTCTAGGATGTTCGTGATCTGATCCAAGTAGTGGGTTCAAAGTGCTGGCCAAAGAAAGGAGAAAGTTGGGCATCAACAGTGTGTGTGTGTGTGTGTGTGTGTGTGTGTGTGTGTGTGTGTGTGTGTGTGTGTGTGTGTGTGTGTGTGTGTGTGTGTGTGTGTTCATAGTTAAGTACTAAGCTAACGGCTCTTACTAGCCATTTTAAGCCTAGCCAACTATCCCTTGTGAGACTCCAGCTTGTGTGTGTGTTAAAATGTCCAGTCCTACCAACCAGTATTGCTGGTGAAGGCCAAGGGTACAGTGACAGCCTGCTAAGAATTTTGGGGGAAGCAGACTCCTGCCGATAGAATCAGGTTATGTGCAGAAATTCAAGGTGCTCTACTGCTGTAATCACTGTATTTCTCCCCTTGAGGCAGACTGAACTGGACTGTATACAATACAAACAGCCCTAGTTAGTCAGAAAGCAATCACCTCATGTTCTGTCCCTCTTAAGGTTGGTGGAACCATTTATCCATATACCTCAACAAAGTCCCTGCTAGGGTGCATAAAAAGTCATTACACTTGTAATATATAAAAGAAACTAACAAAACTATATTTACTTGAATTTTATTATAAAAACTATACACAAAAGTTCTTTGTCAAACATTATCAACATAGTTTAATGATATTCTGTACTGACTGATTTGTGCACTTAGGTCAGATTCATAGATATCTTGCCACAATGTGAACGTTTTCAAAAGCTGGCATCGTGTTACATATCAATACCAACTAATAGGTTCATAGGTAGATACTAGGCTATCGGCCCAAGGGCCTACGTAAGCCTAGCAAACAAGATTCCCTGGCTTACGCCACCCAAGAAAGCTATTTTCCTGTGCCACTATCGAGCAGAGACACAGAAGTGATCCCCGGGGTGTATTTCCTATTTCCCATCCACTCATCAAGATTTTTCTTGAAGAGTGCTAATGAAGAAATTTACTTGACATAGATGGGTAGCCTGTTCCAGAGTATTGGAAGTCTCTGGGACAGGAATCTATCCCTCCAGCATGTCCTGTTTAATGTGGTGACAAGGTTTAGGTCCCTAGAGCTTGTAGCTCGGAGGGATTGGGATTTCTTTAGGTGTAGCATGTCCAACAGCTCTGGGTTTGACATAGCTTTACACGTTAGGCAGAGATCACCTCGGAGTAGGTGATATGCTACAGAGTAAAGCTGGAGTTTTTTGAGGTGGTCAGTGTACGGCATTTGTTTGAGACCAGTAATCCTCTTTGTGAGGTACTTCTGTGGCCTTTCCAGCTGCTGCAGATGTCTTGTGAGGTACATTCCAAAAGGGGCATTGTACTCTATTAATGGGTCTAATGAGTATCGAGTAGAGGGGAACAATGACCTCTTTTTTTCCTGGATGAGAACCCTTTTATGATGAGGTGTGCCATGTAGAAGGACTTCCTGACTACTGTGGCGATGTGACTAACAAAGGAGAGACTACTGTCCACCTGAGTCCCAAGGTCTATTATCACGCATTCGGTGTTAAGTAGATTGCTGCCTATGTGATAGTTCATGGGTACAGAGTTTTTACCAAAGGGGATGACATTGCACTTTTTGGTACTCAGTTTGAGGGCCATGGCTCTGACACCAGGCATCTGTCTCAGCGAGGCACTTCTGTAGGATGTTCACATCAACTGGGGACTTGACTATGGCTCCTAGTTTACAGTCATCTGCGAACTTCGTTAGCCAGAGGCCTTCTGCGTTAGCCTGTACTTCAGAGAAGTAGATACCAAACAGGAGAGGTCTCAGGACAGAACCCTGTGGTACTCCACTTGTCACTGCTTTGAGGTCAGATTTGGAGTCTGCAACTTTTACAGTGTGGGTTCTATCAGTGAGCCAGTTGGCAACCCATGTTGTGACGTATGGATTTATACCTAGTTTAGTGAGTTTAGTTATAATTCCAGAATGGGGGATGGTGTCAAAAGCCTTGGCGAGGTCAAGATAGGCTGTGGGAACCACCTTACCCTCACCTATGGCTTTGGTAACTGCCTCAAAGAAGTCAATCAGGTTCAGGAGGCATGATCTGCCTTTCACAAACCCGAACTGGGTGGGATCCAGAGTTTGGAGGTTACCAATGTCTTTGTTTACGAGTTCCATGATGATACGTTCCATGGCCTTGCAGACCAGGCTCATCAGGCTAATAGGTCGATAGTTCCCAGGATCAGTGGTGGCTCCCCCTTTGTGTAGTGGGATAACTGTTGCTGTGTGCCATTCAGTGGGCACAAAGCTTGATGCGTGGCTTAAGTGGGAAGCCAGTTTGTTCTAAAGTTCGTGTAAAACGCAGCCTGGGATGTTGTCTGGTCCCATGGATGCTGTGTTTTTGGCTTTACAGAGTGCATCTTTTACCTGCGTAGTTGTGATTACAGGGACTCTGCATTCTTCCTGTATAGATATGGGCCCTTTAGGGGGTGAGAGGGGGGTAAAGTTAGAACTGAACCTATCTGCCAGGATGTTGGCAATATCAGTTGGTTCTGTAATTTTCATGGCTTTGTGCTGTAACTCAGAGCAGATCTTGGTGTTGCCATCGAGATTCTTGACATAGCTATAGAATGCTTTGTGGTTGTCCTTAGAATTAGTGGCAATTTTGTTTTTGTAGCTAGCTTTGGAGGCTCGTATAAGGGATCTCAGCTTCTTACTGAGGCTGACCAGGGAGTTTTCCACTCATGGGATTTTACTCTCTTTTGCAACAGTTTCTTCCTTCTGTTGTAGTGTTTGTTTATGGCAGGGGACCGCCAGATTGGCTTCATTTTTTTGTTGGATAGCATCTTGGTTCTGTTTGGTACAGCACGATCCATGCACTCATGTAAGTGCTTATAGAGTGCATTTGTGTAGGATTCAGCAGTTGTAACTGTATTGTCCATCTGCATGGGTGTCATGAAGTTCACCACTTCTGGCTTAAGAAGCATGAAGTTGGCTTTGGAGAAATTTTTTACTGTGGTTTCCTTAACAGGGGATAGGGGTGGGATGTGGATATCAAGGATGATTAGCTTATGGTCGGATCGGACCAACGAGGAGTTGACTTCAGGTGTAGAACACCGGTCACTCATGTTGGTAATGACTAGTTCTAGGATATTGCTGCCCCTGGTGGGGGTGTGGATAAGCTGATCCAGGGCATTGGAGTTTATGAATTCCAGAAAGCATTAAGCCAAGGAGTTGGGTACATGAGTAGTTTTCCCAGTTAATGGTGGGGTAGCTGAAGTCGCCCATTATTAGGGTGTTTGGTTGAACCCTAATATTTTCTAGTACATCAAGAAAAGAGGAGTGGGAATCCTGGGGCATGGTGTGGGATCTGTAGCAAGCTAAAATTTGAATTACAGTTTTGCCTCGAGTTAGTTGCAGTTGGATAACCTCGGATGCATTATGCTGAGCAACTAGCCTGGAGGTGTGGATATCCTTAATGAATATGGACACACCTCCGCCTTTGGTGTTTTGGTCCAGGTTACATGGCCGAAAAGTGTGGTATGAGTTATAGCCTGGTAGTGCAGGGGTGCTCTCTGGAGCCTTGAACCAGGTCTCAGTCACTGCACAAATATCGATGTTCTCCATTTTATGGAGTGCCTCGAGTGAGTGCATTCTGAGATTTAGACTTCTAGCATTGAGTAGCATTACCCTCAGTTTTTGCTTGCTTGTTCCTGTTATGGTGGTGAATTTGTTATTTGAACCTTGCCTAAAAAAGGCACAATAGGGGCAGCAAGAGCCTTAGCCAGTATCCGGAATCCCAGGGGCGACAGGTGCAGGCAATCTGTGACAAAGCATCGTGGTCTGTCGACTATGTCATCCCAAGCAGACAGATACTGGATCCCCCTAGAATGACACCAGAAGCTTAGCCAATTGTTGAAGTCAATCATTTTGTCCTAGTACTGCGGTATCATTTTGGGCGATGGTATAATGCTACTCATGGCTAGGGTCATACCTACCTGGACTACAAGATTGGAGAGCTCTTCCATGTCTCTTTTCATGTAGTCCAGGGTGGTATGTCTCAGGTCATTCACACCAACATGGACAATGACAGAGTCATATTTGTACTTGTTGTAGAGTGACCTGAGTGCGTGGGTTATGTGGTGGATCCTGGCATCTGACAGGCAGCTGACAGCAACCTTCTCCTTGTTTAGCCTGGTGAGTGGGACATCAGTGTACCTGACTATAGAGTCACCTATGACTAGTGTGTTAGGTAAGTTGTTTTGCCTTATTGGCTGTGGTTGAGTGGCACACTGAGTCTGTGGGCTATATGTCATTTGGGTCGGTTTGGGAGATGGAGGTTGCTTGCGTTTCTGCTTTGGAGGTCTCTGTTGTTTAGACATATTATTATTGAAAGCTTCCATGAATGTTTTTGTGTTACTATGTGTAGATTTTGGTGGTGTAGATTTAGTGAGACTATGTGATTGGTGTGGTGCAGATCTTTACATTCTCCTCATGACTGTCAAGTTCAGTCTTGGTTCGAGAGCGATTTACCTCCAGTTTGGCTAGATAAGTGCATCTCTCACAGGTTGTAGTGCTGGGGTAAGAGGAGAGGGTTGTCTGTGTACATGAAGCAATTTCTACATTGCCTCAATATGCTTAGATCATCAGATAGACAGGAGAGAACACTGGGAGCTGACCCTTGGACATGCCTGAATAAAAAAATATTTTCCTCTAGATAAGTGAGGAAAGTGAGTACAAGAGCTGTTTTTCTCTAAGCAAGTGAGAAACGTTAAGTACAAAAACTGTTTTCCTCTAGGTAATGAGGACGATTGAGTGCTATAGTAATTAGTAGCTTATTTAGTGCTTACAAGTTCTGAACAAGTTCTGAGCATGAATAAGCAAATTTAAGTGCTAAAACTAAGAATCTGTATCTGCACTAGACGAGTTACAGGACAGAAATAAATGCAAATGCAGGCTTTCAGATCAGAAAGTTGAGAGAGATGGAAGAGATTGCCCGAACGGCCAATAAATAGAAGTTATGTACTCACCATAATGTACCATCTAAGTAGGTAACTTAATTTTTCAGCAACCTGTGGGTTACGGATCCGATACGGATCTGAGCCGGCAGCATACCAAGCTAAAGAACCGAGCTCCAAGCCCCACCCCCTTACCCATACTACCCTGCAACCTCCTTCCAATCCTCAGATCGCGTTTGCCACCTGCACAAACAACAAAACAAACTACCAACCTGAGAAAAACCTGACTCAGACACAAACAAAACTCGAGCATCCAAACCTCGAGTTCAGCTAAATAACTATTCAGGTTAGGGGAAAGGAGGGGGGGACGGTTGCTGACAAATGAAGTTACCTACTCAGATGGAATGTTATGGTGAGTACATAACTTCTATATCTGAAGTAGTTAACTTCATTTGATCAGCAAACTGTGGGACAGAGTCCCCAGCTACCCGAAATCTTAGGAGGTCCTCAAGGAAGAATATTCCGGAGCACTGCAGAGCCAAAAGTAGCCCTTCCTCTAGACACCAAATCTAGTTTATAATGAGAAATAAAGGTGTGAGAGGACGCCCAGGTAGCTACCGAACAAATGTCATCCAGGGAAACTCTAGACCAGAATGCAGCAGACATTGCCATAGAATGCGTAGAATGAGCATGAACTCCCACTGGTTCTGGCAAACCAGATTCTCTATAAGCTAATAGAATAAAACTCGAAATCCATCTGGCAAGAGTTACTTTAGAAATCAGTTTCCCTAGAACGGGTTTTGCAAAGGAGACAAAAAGTTGGTCAGATTTACGAAAGACAGCCGTCCTGTGTAAATAAAAACGTAACTGTCTGTGAACATCCAGTAAATGAAGTTTATACTCCCCCTTGTTCTGGTAATTGGGGAAAACAACTGGCAAATTACTGGACTGATTAATGTTCATCTCGGAAGCCACTTTGGGAAGAAAAGTGGGATTAGTCCTGAGAGATACCCTGTCCTTCTGAAATACAAGGTATGGAGGTTTGATAGAAAGAGCCTGAAGCTCCGACACTCTCCTGGCTGAGGTAATGGCTACCAAAAAAGCAGTCTTCCATGACAAGAACTTCAGATCAATGGAAGCTGCAGATGCAAATGGAGGTCATACTAACGCCTGAAGAACTAAGGTCAGGTCCCACGGTGGGGATGAATTTCTGATAGGAGTTCTCAACAGAAAGGTACCTTTTAGAAAGGTCTTCCAAATTCTGGTAGCAGCAAGAGAACCAAAGTTGTCCCCAATATGAAAATGGGAAATAGCAGCCAGCTGAACCTTTACAGTAGATGAACTGGCCCCCTGCTGAAAAATATGACACAAGAATTCTAGAACTGCTGGAATAGGAGCAGTAAAAGGATCCAAGTTCTTATGTGAAGCCCAAATGGAAAAACATTTCCATTTACTATTGTAAATCTTCCTGGTAGAGGGCTTATGTGCCGCCACCAGAATGGACTTGACTAGGGAAGAGATATCGGGAGTCCTGGCAATTAAAGGAACTGGATCGGCCAAGCTGCGAGCTTGAGCTCATCCAGATTCGGAGGGGTCATTCCCGAGGGGTGAGAGATCAGATCCGGAATGGGATCCAAGACCCAGAGAGGAGCTATGAGATGAGACCGTAGGCAGGGGAACCAGACTTGATGAGGCCAGAATATGGCCATGAAGATAATCTTGCTCCCCAACCGACAAGCTTTCTGCAAATATTTTGTCATCAGCGGAAGTGGTGGATACGCATAAAGAAGACCGGGCGGCAAAGCATGGACTACAGTGTCTCTGGGGGCTTCCCCTAAGGGAGAAATTAGAGTGAAAAACTCGCTGCACTTTACGTTGGAAGGCGATGCGAAGAGATCGCAGCAAGGCTGACCCCACTTGAGGAAGATCTGTTCCGCTATGGAAGAGTTCAGAGACCACTCGTAAGGGGAGAGAATAGTTCTGCTCAGTTTGTCTGCCAGAATGTTGGACCAACCCGGAATGTGCGTCACTAACAGGAAGCGGTTGGTGGAGATCGCCCATTCCCAAACTCTCATGGCCTCTCAGCAAAGAGGGTAGGACCTGGTTCCCCCCTGTTTGTTGATATACCAGACCACTGACATAGTCTGACGATCACAATAGTCCCTGTAGGAAGGAAGGCATGAAGGGTCTGCAATGCTAAAAGGACCGCCCTCATCTCCAGTACATTTATATGCAGAACAGTCTCTGTATGAGTCCACGTGCCTTGGGCAGTCCTGCCCGCACAATGCCCCCACCCCACCCTAGGCGAGAGGCGTCCGTCGTCACTGTGGCCTGGGGTAGGGGCATAAAAAACGGTCGTCCTTCCTGAAGGTCTCAGGATTGGAGCCACCACGAGAGAGTTCCTACAAACCCTACTGAGGGGGATCAGCAAGTTTAGTGGATGATGTAGAATGGACCACTGGACTTGCAAAGTCCACTGTAAAACCCTCATGTGCAGGAGAGCGTAAGGGATCAAATTGATCGCTGCCGCCATGGACCCCAAAGCTCTCAGGACTAACTCTGCTGTGGCAGAAGGAGACTGAAGAAGAGCTAGTGCATGTAGATTCATGCTGTGAAGTCTGTCTGGCGTTAGGAAAGCCTCGACCTGAAGGGAATCTAACTTGGGCCCTATAAAGTCTATAACCTGAACACGCTGAAGGAATGACTTCTTGACATTTATAGTGATAAACGGAGGAAAAAGTCCCTGGCTAGAGAGAGTAGATGCCTGGTGGGGGCAGTGAGGAGCCAGTCGTCTAGGTACAGGAAGACCTGTATGCCCTGGAGCCTCAGGTGGGCCGCTGCAACTGCCATGACCTTGGTGAACACCCTGGAGGTTGTGGTGAGACCGAAGGGTAGGACCTTGAACTGGTAATGACTGGCCCCTAGCCGAAAGTGGAGAAACCTCCTGGACCGTCTGTCCATGAGTATATGGTAGTATGCATCCTTGAGGTCTATGGAGCACATCCATTCCTCTTCCTGCAAGAGGGGCAGGATGGCTTGGAGCGTGACCATCCGGAATTTCTCCTTGGCAACAAAGAGGTTAATTGTTGACAGGTCGAAAATCGGCCTTATGTCACCTGTCTTTTTTGGCACCAAAAAGAACCTGGAGTAGATGCCTGATCCGGACTGGTCTGGGGGCACATGCTGGATGGCTCTTTTTAATAGCAACTTTTCTATTTCCAAAGTCACCGCCTCCCTTTGAGTGGGTGGAACATCTGGGAGGCGCCTTGAGTAAGGGGGCTTGTTTATGAAGGGGACTAAATAGCCTCTGGATATTATCTGAAACACCCAGCGATCTGTCGTGATGGACTCCCACTGAGCCAGGTGCCTCGAGAAATGTCCCCCGACTGCCTCTAGAAGGGAGCAGTCGGGAAACTCCTCAGGACTGCTGTGCGGGTCGGTCGGAAAAGGGTTCCCATGACCCAAAGTTCTTCGGACCCCCCCCTGCCTTTGTGCCGGCGTCCACCTTGTCCCCCTCTGCCTCTGGGGGAGAAGGAGTCCCGAGCGTTCCGGGGCTGCTGAGATTTCCGGAGCCACATCTTCTTCTGCCCTCTCTGGTTCCTGGAGAAGGACCTTTGAGGGGTAGAGAAGCGGATTCCGACGGCTGACAGCGTTTTCCCATCTTTCTAGCTCTGGACCAGCATCTCACGGACGGTCTCCTCAAACAGGGTAAAACCGTCAAAGGGTGCATTCGCGAAGGACACTTTGAAAGGTTCCGAGAAATCGCAAAGCCGAAGCCAGGCATGACGCCTTAAGGAGATACCGGACCCGCTAGCTCTAACGGCTCCTTCCGTGGTGTGGGAAACTAGCCGCATACATGTATTTGACACTGATTTGAAAGTGGCCATACGTGCCAAGAAAGTCCGTTTATCCTCGGCCGACATGGATTCTGGGGGGGGACTCAGCGTACTCTTTAACCAGGTCCCACTGCTCCAAGAGCTCAGATCCGAAAAAGGATCAGATAGGCTCGAGGGCATGGCCGGCGTCGAGGTAGCGATAACCATCGGCGCCGACTCCCTGACTCCGAGGCTCCTCAGATCCGAAGACTCTGAAACCCGGTAGTGGATCAGAGAAGGAGCTATCGGGGCAAACAGTGGAGTGGAACGGAACTCCCCCCCCCCCCGTAGCAGCAACACTCCCATCTGCAGCTGAGTCTAAGTGACACATCATCCAGTCCATATCTGCCTCCGAGAGGCTTCTAGTAGATCTGGACGAGGCCGCCGAAGCCGGTCAGGAGGGCCGACGCGACAACCTCAAAGATGGTCAGGCCTCCTCCTCCGGAGAAAAGCGTGGAGAACGGAGATGTGGGGATGAAGGCTTGGAAGTCTTCAATGGGGAAGGGAGAACCTTGGCGGGAAGGGCCGAGGGGTCCAATTCGGCCCGCCGTTTGTGGTTTCTCTCTTTGTCCCTTTCACTCTTTCTCTCTCTCCCTTCTCTCTTTCCTGTCTTTTTTCGCCTCTCGATCTCCCTGGGACGAGGTGGGAGGGCGAGTCCCAGCCAGGGGAGGAGGGCCAGATGGTTGGGCAGCCGCGGTTGTCGCTACAGAGGGAGAGGAGGAAGAAGAAGTCGATTCGGCGGGTAGAAGGCCCACCAGAATCAGCTTATTCTTCCAGTCTCTCAAAGCACGGGGGTTAAAGGCTGCACAAATTTGGCAGCCTGTAGAAAGATGGGCCACCCCAAGCAAAGAACACACTGAGTGTGACCATCCGCTGGTGACAGCTTATGGCCACACTCAGTGCACTTAGAAAAAGTAAGTTTTTGGCTATCAGCCATACCACACACTCACAAGCACACCTGAAGGGAAAGGGGCCTACTGGTGATAGAGATACGAAGAATAAGGGGGATATAGAGAAAGTAATAAGAAAATGAATATCTATCTGAAGAGAAAAATACTACACACACACACACACACACACACACACACACACACACACGCACACACAAATAACTAAGTACCCAAAGTTTAGCTATAAAACTGCAAAATACTAAACTTGCCTGGAGCTCGAGGAATCCCATGCTTGGCAAAGCTGCGGCAAATGAGATCTGGGGATTGGTAGGAGGTTGCAGGGTAGTATGGGTAAAGGGGTGGAGCTTGAATCTTTAGCTTGGTATGCTGCCGGCTCAAATTCGTATTGGATCCGTAACCCACAGGTTGCTGATCAAATGAAGTTAACTACTTCAGATCTACAATTTCTGGGTCAGAACCACTCCTTATGTGGTAGACAGGTTACCTAGTGTTTACCACTCCCACTGATAAGCTACATACAGTCCTTGGTACAGCAAATCTGTATCCAGAACACTAGTTACAGGAAAGGTAGGAAACAGGCTTACAGTTAAAGTAGTAAAAACAATTCACATGCAGTGCAAGCTAGCACACTTGAGTATGTAGCAATAGTTTAAAAAATGCAATTAAATTAAAAAGGACTAAAAAGCAAGTGCAGAAAGAGTTTATTAGGTAGAATGTGGTAAAGAGATGGGACTGGGGGAGTGTCCCATACCAAATTTTCAGTGGGGCGGGAAACTGCAAAAGCCACCAAATTTAAACTACAAACCAAAAACAGGGAGGGTGGGTGGAACAAAACAGTTTCAAAAGAGATCTAAGCAACAACTAACAGTACAAACTCTAAAACCAAAAAAATATACTCAGCTCTGTATATTTGCAGATAGTCTGGAAGGCAGTCTCAGAAAAAACCTACCATAATGTTCCATGTTAGTTGTCTTCATCTCGCCTTCCTTCTTGCTGTTTGAGTTCGGAGCCGATCCTCGGCTCTGACTCGGCCATCTTCAATAGCTCGAGAGCTGTCTACTGGCTCGAGGCTACCCCTTATTCCATGATGCCTATTGAAAGCTACCCAGATCTCGTTTGTAAAAGCTAATCCCAGACATAAGTTGAGAAAACCAGTTATCCAAGAACTGGTTGTACAATATATCTAATTATAGAATAAGTTATGAAAAAAACTGGCCAGGAGAGCAATAAGGAAAAAAATTCTCAGCCAGTGAAAACCAAAACTCCTCTCAGTCCACTAGGATGGGGGAAGGACGGAGGGACACAAGAAGGAAGGCGAGATGAAGACAACTAACATGGAACGTTATGGTAGGTACATAACTTCTTTATGTTAAGTTGTCTATCTCGCCTTCGTTCTTGCTGTTTGGGACAGCGTCCCTAGCACCTAGCATCCTGGGTGGCTCATTAGAACAGACTCTTCAGAACAGTGGAACCAAAGTCAGCTCTGCTCCGAGAGACCATATCCACCTTGTAATGAGATATAAAGGTATGAGGGTTTGCCCACGTGGCAGCTGCACAGATTGAATCTATGGGCAACCTAGACTGAAAAGCTATGGAGGTGACTAATGCCCTGGTAGAATGACCTTTTGGTTTAGCTGGTAACTATTTCGTAACTGGTAAATAAAGGTAATATTATTAGATAACCATCTGGATAAAGCCACCTTGGAAACTGGGAGGTCTTGTTTGTTGAAGGCATAAGAAAGAAATAACTGGTCTGACTTCCTTAGTTCTTTAGTTCTATGAAGGTAAAAATGCAACTGTCTATGAACATCCAGTTAGTGGAGCTTGTAATCTGCCTTGTTGCTGTGACTGGGAAAGAACACTGGGAGATCTATGGATTGATTTAAATTGTTCTCTGAGCAAACTTTACAAAGAAAGGATGGATTGGTCCTCAGAGAAACTCTGTCCTTGTGAAACACCAGGTAAGGAGGGCGAACACATAGTGCTTGAAAAAGTGTCTTCCAAGACAGAAACTTAAGGGAACATGATGCTGCCGGGTTCAAAAGGAGGCAAAATTAAGAAAGTTAAGACTAAATTAAGATCCCAAGGAGGAAGGGGATCGATCTCTCACTGGAGGTTCTAAGAAGCGATGTTCCTCTCAGAAAAGCCTTACAGAGCTTATGAGACATGATGTTAGAATTCAACAATCAGATATGAAAATTTGAAATGGCCACTAACTGTACTCTAATAGTAGCGGAAGCGGCACCGGACTGAAAAAGTTGTGCTAGAAATTCAAGAATTTCATGGACTGGAGCTGAGAAAGGATCCACATTCCTAGACTCTGCCCAGCAAGAAAACCCGTTTCCATTTACTAGCATACATTTTTATCGTAGTACATTTATGTGAGGAAATGATAATATCACGGACTGCTGGGGAGATACCGGGAAGCCTGGCTATGGTTGGAATTGGAGTAACCAAGCTGTAAGCTGGAGTGTTTGGAGGGATTGATGCAACCCGCCTGATTGATGAATCAGAAGATCTGGAATAGAGTCCAGAATTCAGGGCTGATCGACAAGGTAGGGGTGCAGGAACGGAAACCATATCTGTTGAGGCCAATAAGGGGCAATGAGGATCATTTTGCAACCCAACGATTTTGCTTTTTGTATGAGTGTTATGAGAGGAAATGGGGGGGGAAGCATAAAGGAGTCCCTGAGGCCAATCGTGGACTAGAGCATCTCTGGGTATGTGACCTGGAAGCAGAAGAAGGGAGAAGTAGTTGCTGCATTTGCTGTTGAGAGGAGTGGCAAACAGATCGCAGCAAGGCTGTCCCCATTTGCGTAAGATAACATCCGCAACTTCCTGATTCAGAGACCACTCATAAGGCATGAGAATAGCTCTGCTGAGCCTGTCCGCTATGACGTTGGATCTCCCAGGGACGTGCGTCGCAATCAGAAAACGTTGGGAGGAAATAGCCCATTGCCACAGTCTGAGTGCCTCTCGACACAGGGGGTAGGACCTGGTTCCGCCCTGTTTGTTGATGTACCACACTACTGACATGTTGTCTGTTTGAAATGCAATGGTCCCACAAGGAAGAGAGTCTTGAAGGGCTTGCAATGCTAGAAGCACGGCTCTCACTTATAGGACATCGATATGCAGATGGTACTCATGAGGTTGCCAAGTGCCTTGGACTGTCCTGCCCAGATAATGCCCCCCCTATCAGGGAGGCATCTGTGGTCACTATGCCTACCGGTGGAGACTGTATTAAAGGTCTGCCCTGAGACACTAGTGGGGAGTCCATCCACCAAGACAGGTGCCTTTTGCATGTTTCTGTAATCATGATCATGTGAGACATGGGAAGCTCCTGAAAGGACCACTGCGTGAAAAGAAGCCACTGAAGAATTCTCATGTGGAAACACGCTAATGGAACTAGAATGGCAGCTGCAATGGAGCCCAGAGCTTGAAGGACACATCTGACTTGAATCCTTTTGCTCTGCATTAGGATTAACACTTGTTGACAAATTGTGGAAACTCTTTCCAGTGGTAATTTTGCAAACAACTCCCTTGTGTTTAATTCTGCTCCTATGTAAGTGATAGACTGACAGGGCAACAAGGCAGACTTTTCAAAATTTATTGTGACACCTAGTTGAGTGCATGATGTGATTGTATAATCCTGAGCTTGTAAGAGTTGATGCCTGGTGGTAGCAGTGAGGAGCCAGTCGTCTAGATATGGAAATACTCGGAATTCTTGATGCCTCAGGTGAGCCGTGAGTACTGCCATACACTTGGTGAACACCCTGGGGACTGAGGTGAGACCAAAGGGCAAAGCTCTGAACTGGTAATGACTGGCCCCTACCCGGAAGCGAAGAAATCTCCTGGAGTGTCTGTCCATCTTGATATGGTAGCACGCGTCCTGAAGATCTATCGAGCACATCCAATAGTCCTGACCCAGAAAGGGTAGAATGGACTGTAGCGTGACCATCCGAAACTTTTCTCTTTGTACAGATTTGTTTAGTCTGCTGAGATCCAGAATCGGTCTCTAGTCCCCTGTCTTTTTTGGTACCAAAAAGAATCTCGAGTAAGTTTAGGATACGAGCTGGTCTGCGGGGACTTCCTGAATGGCTCTTTTTTCTAGCAGTTTTGAAACTTCCATGACTGCTTGCTTTCTCAGATTAGGTGGAACATCTGGAAGGGCCTTTTTTGACTGGAAGGGGGATTGATGGAAGGGAATTTTGTAACCACCGAATATAATGGATAGTACCCATCTGTCTTTTGTTACATTTTTCCAGGCTTTTGGGTACAGCAAAAGTCTTCCCCCGACTGCCTCCAGAGGTGAGCAGCCAGGCAACCCTTCAGGGATGCTGGAAGGGCTTGCCAGAGAAGGATTCTCTGTCACCCTGGTTCTGCGGACCCCCTCTGCCACAAGGGTAGCTTTTGTTACTGTTTCCCCCCTCTGCCTCTGGAGGAAAAATCATCACGCGTGTCAGGCAAGGATCCCTGGGATTTTTGGAACCACATCTTCCCACTCTTCTGACCCTTGGGGTAAGGTCTAGAAGGAGTGGAAAAACGGACTCCCATGGCAGAGAGAGTCTTGCCTTCTTGCTCACACCTGGTCAGCGTGTCTTTCACCTGAGGCCCAAAGAGAAAGAAGCCATCAAAGGGAGTATTGGTGAAGGATGTTTGAAAGTGTTCCGCAAACTGACACAGCCGCATCCAAGCATGTCTCCTGAGGGCCACACCTGTGCCAACAGTTCTGCTCGCTCCATTGGCAGCATAGGAAATCAGCCTCATGGAGGAGTTGACTATAGAATTAAAAGAGTCGCCAGCTGGGAAGCTACTTTGGTTTGTACTCCCTCAGCTGTAGGATCTTGAAAGGCAACTCCAAGCTCTTTCAAGAGATCCCTTTGAAGTAGAGTAAAATGACATGGATAGTTCAGGGACGTCATCGAGAAGGTCGCTGAAGCAAACATTAGCTTTCTGTATCTGTCCATCGTCAGAGACTCTCTGTTAGGGGGATGAACAGATGAAGAGGTTTCTGCTAACTCTTTCTTGGTGGCTGCTGCTACCACCATGGCATCAATGGGCACACCTTTGGAAAGGAATTGCTTATCCTGGGGGGCTGTAATAAATTTGTTAGGTCTCCTCGGAGTTGGATCCACAGTGTCTGGAGCTGACCAAGCCAAAGGAGGAGAAACCCAGGAGGTGGAAGGTCGGGAACCAAATGCATCCAGGAGAAGAGACTCAACCTCGGTAGAGTCTAGGGAAATCCAGTTCCCCCTGTGCCTAAGCATTTCAAGTATGTCTGAAAAGGAAACATCTTCAGAGGGGGACTCTTCCGATTCATCTAAGTCTGTATTTGAAGTGACAGACTCAGGGCAGTCAATGTGCTTCCTCTAACACTTCTTCTTCTGAGGGGGTTCTTCTGAGTGATCAGGGGAGGCCTCGGAAGAAGAGGGAACACCCAGTGGGGTGTCCCTGGGGCATCGGTTCCCTGCACTTGGGGTCTGGAGGAGGAGCAGAGGTTGACACAGACACTATGGGGGACGGAGCCGTTGGAGCTGGTAATGGAGCTGTTTCGGGGGACAGCACACTCTGCATGACCTCAAAGGCGTCCTGACCTCGAGGCAGAGAAAGCTCTGCTTCCGAAGAAATAGGAATCTTTCTACGCACCAAGGGCGATGGGTCCGAGGCTGATGCTGGAGCCGAGCTCACCTGAGCCAAAGCTCCGAGGAGGAGAATGGGGTCGGGGACAAGGGTCCGATGCCACTCCCCCCCCCCGGAACCGACGAGAGAGCCCTGGCGTCCAGATTCCTCAATAGAAGGAACAATTGAGGTAATCAGAGCCGAAGTTGGAGCCGAAGGAGAGATGGTGATTGGAGCCGACGGTTCCACTACCCACACACCAACGAATTCTGGCTCCGAAATCAATGGAGTCGGAGGAGGAGGAATGGAAATAGAAGTGGTTGGAGCAGATACCTGTTGAGGTGGGCTGGACAGTAATTTAGCTAGTGCCTGTGACTTAAGCAACCTACTTACTACTCTCTCCACATCATGATCCGAAAGCCTAGAGGATCGAGAGGAGTGTGAAGAATGGTGGCTATGTTCACTTTGTAACAATGGTGATCAAGGCGCTGAGTGAATGGACTCTAAGGAAGGGGATCTCAGTCCTTTATGGCTCTGTGATGGCTCCGAAACATCTGATGGAGCCAACGGAGGAGTTGTCTTGTCATTGCCAGCCGGAACAGACATACTCGGCTGTTCCAGTATGAGTCTGCTCCGAAGGTGTAGCCGACTGTTTGGCAGATTTGGGGGATTTCACTGGCTGGGAACTCTTTGCCGGTGAATCCTGAGGCTTCAAAATAAACCCCGAAGGATTTATTTGTTTTTGCACTCCTGCAGGACCCTTGGACTAAAAGCGTGGCAAATAGAACAAGAGTTCTGCAGGTGAACAGCACCCAAACAATAAACGCAACTAGTGTGCCCATCTGTCAGAGACATTTTCTGACAGCATGAGTCACACTTTTTGAAGCCAGAAACTTTCATATCCTTGGACATAATTCTACCACTGCACACAACCCAAGTACCACAAAACAGAGACAAAAAAATCTCTACTACTAAACAAACACACAGATTTTTTTTTTTTTACAGTAACAAAAAAGGAAGGGAATGAGAGCCTCTAAGTTAAACGGCTGTCCTAAGGGAGGGGGAGGGGAGAACACTCTAATATAAACGAGTTCTTAAGAAAAAAAGGGACTGTAAGAAAGAAGCGACGTCCACAAACACCACCACAAAGAAGAAAACTATAAGGGGTAGTATACTAGTTTTTTTAAGAAGTTTACGTAAATACAATTACAGAAAAATCCAAAAGTATACAAGCCTGAGCCAGAAACGACACACCTTGTAGCTAAAGT
Source organism: Protopterus annectens (assembly GCF_019279795.1). Lineage (NCBI taxonomy): Eukaryota > Metazoa > Chordata > Ceratodontiformes > Protopteridae > Protopterus > Protopterus annectens. Next base: position 138,346,074 of record NC_056735.1, read on the forward strand.
GGCAAATGAGATGTGGGTAGCTTTCGCTAGGCATCATGGGATAAGGGGTAGCCTTGAGCCAGTAAACAGCTCTTGAGCTATTGAAGATGGCAGAGTCGGAGCAGAGGATTGGCTCTGAACTCAAACAGCAAGAACGAAGGCGAGATAGACAACTTAACATCACAGGTTCCAGCAATTAAATGCAGGCTGTTACTAACAGGTCAAATTAGTGATCCTTGAGTTAGATAACACACAAGCTGTAAATTAGAAGTTATGTACTCACCATAACGTTCCATCTGAGTAGGTGTATTCATTTGTCTGCAACCTGTGGGTTATGGATCCGATATCGGATCCGAACCGGCATGGTTTACCAGCTATGGATCCGAGCTCTCAGCTCCTCCCCTCACCCATAATGCCCTGCTCTCCCTACATGACCTCAGATCGAGTTTGCCAACAGCATGAACACCCTGAAAAGGGTAACACATCATATGCAGGAAACTGAAAAGGCCAGGGGGATAGGAGGGCGGGATGGTTGCAGACAAATGAATACACCTACTCAGATGGAACGTTATGGTGAGTACATAACTTCTAAATCTGAAGTAGGAGATTCATTTGTCTGCAACCTGTGGGACAGAGTCCCCAGCTACCTGAACCTTGGGTGGCCATCATGGAAGGATATTCCGGAGCACCGCGGAGCCAAAGGATGCTCTACCCCTAGATGTAAAATCCAACTTGTAGTGGGAAATAAATGTATGAGATGAAGCCCAAGTGGCTGCTGCACAAATGTCATCTAGAGGAATCCTAGCCTTAAAGGCGGCCGAGGTAGAGACTGACCGGGTTGAATGGGCATGTATACCCTCCGGTGCGGGCCTTCCAGAAGCTTGATAAGCCAATAAGATACATTGTGAAATCCAGCGAGATAATGAGACTTTAGAAAATGGCTTGCCCAAATTAAATTTAGCAAAGGAAATGAACAACTGGTCGGATTGCCTATGACCAGCCGTCCTGTTTAGATAAAATCTAAGTTGCCTGTGAACATCTAAGGAATGAAGCTTGTATTCACCCTTGTTTTGATATTTGGGAAAGAAAACAGGGAGGTTAATGGATTGATTAATGTTTGCTTCAGAAGCTACCTTAGGAAGAAAGGACGGGTTGGTCCTGAGGTAAACACGGTCCAGATGAAAGACCAAGTAAGGAGGCTTAGCTGATAATGCTTGAAGCTCTGAGACTCTCTTGGCCGAAGTAATGGCTACTAAAAATGCGGTCTTGAAAGATAAAAATTTCAGATCTACCGTAGCCGCCGGTTCGAAGGGGGGGGCGGTCAAGGCCTGGAGGACTAAAGAAAGGTCCCAAGGAGGAACCGCTTGCTTTACAGGGGGCCTGAGAAGGAAAGTACCTTTTAGGAAAATCTTACACAATCTGGCAGACATCAGAGGACTGGAGTCATGACCAATATGATAATGAGAAATTGCCGCAAGTTGTACTTTGACCGTGGAACTGCTGGCACCATCATTAAAAAGAGAGGTTAAGAAGTCAAGTACCAACGGGAGAGGAACTGTGAAGGGGTTTAGGCCTTGCCGCTCCGCCCACAAGGAGAACCATTTCCACTTACTGCGGTAGACTTTCCTAGTGGATGGCTTATGAGCTGCCACCAGGATGGCCTTAACAGGGGACGAAATACTGGGAGTCCTGATCAGGAGTGGAACTGGAGCAGCCAAGCGGTCAGCTTCAGGTTGTCCAGATTCGGAGGAGATAAGTTGGATGGATGAGATATTAGATCCGGTATGGGATATAGAATCCAAGGAGGATTCACTGAGTGAGACCTTAGGAAAGGGAACCAGATCTGTTGAGGCCAAAAAGGAGCAATGAGAATCATTCTGCACCCCAACCGAGAGGCTTTCTGAAGAACTTGGAGCATCAGAGGCAAGGGGGGATAAGCATACAGAAGACCGGGTGGCCAAGCATGCACCAGAGCGTCTCTTGGGGCACCTCCAGGAGGAGGTATTAGAGCGAAAAAACTGTCGCACTTGGTGTTTGAGGGAGACGCAAAAAGATCGCAACAAGGAGTTCCCCACCGTGCGAAGATGCGTTCCGCTACCTGAGTTTTGAGAGACCACTCGTAAGGGGTGAGAATGGTGCGACTGAGTTTGTCCGCCAGGATGTTGGACCGACTCGGAATATGCGTTGCTATGAGAAAGCGGTTGGTGGAGATTGCCCATTCCCACACTCTCATGGCTTCTCGACAAAGAGGGTAAGACCTGGTTCCCCCTTGTTTGTTGATATACCAGACAACCGACATGTTGTCCGATTGAATCGCAATTGTTCCCAAGGGAAGAAAGGCCTGAAGTGCTAGCAACGCTAAGAGCACTGCTCTCATCTCTAGTACATTGATATGCAGTGAGGTCTCTGAATCGTTCCACGTGCCTTGGACCGTCCGGCCTGCAAAATGCCCCCCCCACCCGAGGCGGGAGGCGTCCGTGGTCACCGTGGCGAGAGGGGGAGAGGCACAAAAGGGGCGGCCTCCGTGGAGATCTGGAGAGTGTAGCCACCACAGGAGGGACCGCCTGCACGCCTTGCTGATCGCAATGGGATGATGCATAGGAAGAGCAAGATACAACCACTGAACTAGGAGTGTCCATTGAAGGATGCGCATATTGAACCTGGCAAGAGGAAGAAGCGCTATCGCTGCCGCCATGGACCCTAGGGCCCTCAGGACCAACTCCGCCGGAACTGAGTTTGAGTGGAGAATGGCCCGCACCTGGAGCTGCAGGTTTTGAACTCTGTCCGCAGTGAGGAAGGCTCTCAATCTCCTCGTGTCTAACCTGGCACCTATAAAATCTATGAACTGCGTGGGTGCTAGATTGGATTTTTTTGTGTTTATCGTGATGCCCAGACGGGGAGCAAGATGGAGAAAGGAGTCTCGCGCCAAGAGAAGTAGATGCCTTGTTGGGGCAGTGAGAAGCCAGTCGTCCAGGTAGGGAAAGACCTGCACCCCATGAAGCCTCAGGTGGGCCGCTACCACTGCTAATACTTTGGTGAACACCCTGGGGGCTGTGGTGAGACCAAAGGGAAGGACCCGGAATTGGTAGTGACTGGCTCCCAGCCGGAAGCGGAGAAACCTCCTGGAGCGTCTGTCCATTAGTATATGGCAGTACGCATCCTTGAGGTCTATGGAGCACATCCAGTGGTTTTCTCCCAGAAGGGGGAGAATAGACTGCAACGTAACCATTCGGAATTTCTCCTTGGGAACTGCCAGGTTCAAGAGAGAAAGGTCTAAAATTGGTCTTAGATTCCCCCGTCTTTTTTGGCACTAAAAAGAACCTGGAGTAGAACCCTGATCCGATCTGGTCTGGGGGGATGGGCTGGATGGCTCTTTTCTTTAGCAGATGGCCAATTTCTGCCAAAGCGGCCTCCCACTGACCGGGTGGAACGTCGGGGAGGGACTTCAATTTTGGCAAATGACAAAAAGGAATACGGTATCCTCTGGATATGATCTGGAGGACCCAGCGGTCTGATGTTATGGACTCCCATGCCGCCAGGTGCTCCGAAAAACGTCCCCCGACTGCCTCCAGAGTGGAGCAGCCGGGCAACCCTTCAGGGCTGCTGCGCGGGCCGTTCAGAGAAGGGTTCTCTGGACCCGAAGTTCCTGGGAGCCCCTCTGCCTCTAGGGCGGCGTCCTCCCTGTCCTCCTCTGCCACGGAAGGACTGGTTGTCCGGAGCAGGCTGGGATTGCTGCGACTTCCGGAACCACATCTTCTTCTGACCCTTTTGGTTCCTAGAATAGGGCCTCTGGGGTACAGAAAAGCGGATTCCGACGGCAGACAGCGTCTTCCCGTCCTTCTCGCTCTGGGTCAAAGTGTCACGAACAGTTTTGCCAAAGAGGGCAGAACCATCGAAAGGGGCATTCGCAAATGATGCCTTGAAGGGCTCCGAGAAATCGCAATGACGGAGCCAGGCCTGACGTCTGGTAACTAGGCCTGCCCCTGCAGCTCTAGCGGCACCTTCCGTAGTATGGGACAGTAGCCGCATAGAGGTATTAGTGACTGACCTGAGAGTGGCCATGCGGGTGGAGTGCAGCACTTTGTCCTCCTCCGACATGGACTCTGGGGGGGATGCAGCGTATTCTTTTATAAGATCGCGCTGCATCCTGATCACATGTGCCAGGTAGTTCAGTGCCCTCACTGAGAAGGTTGCTGAACTAAACATCCGCTTCCCCAAGCGGTCCATCATCCGAGACTCCTTGCTCGGGGGATGGACTGAGGGACTCTCCTGAGCAAGTTCCCTCTTGGTGGCAGCCGCCGTCAACATGGCATCTACCGGAGGCCCCTTACTCCAATGGGCACGGTCATCCGGGGGACTGAGAATACGGTTGGGCCTTTTTGGGATTGGCTCCACGGTGTCCGGTTCCTTCCACGCCCTGGTGGTAATGAGGTCCACCAGGGGGTCGGCAGGAGGGGATACCCAAGAGGCAGACGGGCCCGCTTCAAATGCCTCCAAGAACACGGACTCGTCCGAGGAAGACTTGGGGGCAGACCACCGGCCCCCTTATGCGGAGCATTTCCATGATGTCTCCAAATGAGACATCCTCAGGGGGTGATCTTGGGGAGCCTTCCCCTTCCTCCAAGTCCGTGTCTTCTGTGAGAGACTCGGGGGAGTCAATGTGCCTTCCTTTTGCACGAATGTTTGCGGGGAACATCCTCTGGGGGGCTGTCAGAGGACTCCTCGCAAACAGTGCCCTGTTCCAAAGGAACAGCTTGGGGCAAAGGAGCGGGCTGTCCCAAGGGCCGGATGGTGGAAGCCTGACCCAGTGCAGATGGAGCGCGGGACGGAGCCGAAGCAAGTGCCGGGGGTCCGGAGACCCTCAACAGGGCCCTCTCCACTACATCAAAAGCCGAAGGGGAGCCGACCTCGACCAAAGGATCCGACAATCGGCTCCCCCTCGGATCCGAGGAGTGGATCGGAGCCGGCGCCGAAGCGCTCGGATCTGAAGGAACAGTGCACTCCGACACAGATGGCGCCGAAGGAGCACTGATCCACCCGGATCCGAAGCTCGGATCCAGGCTCCGAGAGGTCGGATCCGAAGCACTCGAGGGCAGGGTCGGATCCGAAGTACCAAGTACTATCGGCGCCGACCCACCCCCGGCTCCGAAGCTGCTCGGCTCCAATGGCTCCGAACCCGGGTAGCGGGTCAGAGAAGGAGCAATTGGCTTAAAGAAAGGGGTCGAGGGGGGGGAGGCAAGAGCACTCCCATCTGCATCTGGGCCTGGATGAACCTTCTCATCATCCGGTCCAGATCAGCATCTGACAAGCTATAGGTTGATCTCGACGAGGCTACCGAGGTAGGCCTTGAGTGCCTCCTGGATAGCCTCGACGGAGATCAGGTCTCCTCCTCCTCAGGTCCCGGTGAAAAACACACGGGTGACCGGAGCCGAGGAGGGGGAGAACCAGCAGACAAGGAGGCCGGAGGAGAAGCCCACTTGGCAGGCGGGGCCGAAACAGAGGTCTCGGCTCGCCGCTTATGGTGCTTCTCCCTCCGGTCCCTCTTTCTAGCTTCCCTCTCCTCCGAACCACTACAGGGAGGTTTTGTCCCAGGAGGAGGAGGGGGAGCCGGGGAGGAAGGAACCGTCGAAACGGCTCCCCCCGAAGGAGCGGAGGCCGGAGCAGAGTCCGGGGGCAAAAGTCCCGCCAGGACAAGCTTAGACCTCCGCTCCTTCAATGCCCTGGGGTTGAACCCTGCACAAATGGAACACCCAGATGTGAGGTGTTCAACCCCAAGGCATCGCACGCACCGAGTGTGGCCATCAGCAGGGGAAAGCTTATGGCCACACTCGGAGCACTTAGAGAAAATAGCTTTAGGTTGCTCAGACATCCTAAAAGCTAAAGAGTTACTTAAACTAAAAGAGAAAAAGTAAAAGTAACCAAACACACACAACAGGCCCAAACACACACTACGCTACCAGCGAGGGGAGGGAAACTAAGTAAAAACAAGTTTAAATCACTAAACAATTATAACTATCAAAAGAGGATCCTAAACTTTCACTCAACTTTCACAAAAAATCTAACTTTTAACAATGTAAAACTTTGAAAACACCACTTAGCTGAAGAGCTCGAGAACACTAATCTGGTCACCAGCGCGGCAAACTAGATCTGAGGTCATGTAGGGAGAGCAGGGCATTATGGGTGAGGGGAGGAGCTGAGAGCTCGGATCCATAGCTGGTAAACCATGCCGGTTCGGATCCGATATCGGATCCATAACCCACAGGTTGCAGACAAATGAATCTCCTACTTCAGATAAACAGTTATACCAACTGAAGACACGGCAGAAAATTGGGGGGGGGGACAGTTTCAACAGAGATCTAAGCAACAACTAACAGTACAAACTCTAAAACCAAAAAAATATACTCAGCTCTGTATATTTGCAGATCAGTCTCTCAGAACAAGGAGACAACAGTTTCAACAGAGATCTAAGCAACAATTGAACTCTAAAACCAAAAAAATATACTCAGCTCTGTATATTTGCAGACAGCATGGAAGGCAGTCTCACAGAACACAGGTTCCAGCAATTAAATGCAGGCTGTTACTAACAGGTCAAATTAAGTGATCCTTGAGTTAGGTAACACACAAGCTGTAAAAAACAGTTATACCAACTGAAGACACGGCAGAAAATGGGGGGTGTGTGGGGTGTAGGGAAAACAGTTTCAACAGAGATCTAAGCAACTAACAGTACAAACTCTAAAACCAAAAAAATATACTCAGCCCTGTATATTTTCAGATAGACTGGAAGGCAGTCTCTCAGAACACAGGTTCCAGCAATTAAATGTAGGCTGTTACTAACAGGTCAAATTAAGTGATCCTTGAGTTAGATAACACACAAGCTGTAAAAAACAGTTATACCAAGTGAAGACACGGAAGAAAATGGGGTGGGGGAACAGTTTCAACAGAGATCTAAGCAACAACTAACAGTACAAACTCTAAAACCAAAATAAAATATACTCAGCTCTGTATAGTTGCAGACAGTCTGGAAGGCAGTCTCTCAGAACACAGGTTCCAGCAATTAAATGCAGGCTGTTACTTGTTGTATCTTTCGGCTTTTCCCAGTTAGGGGTCACCACAGCGGAACTGCGGTCCGCTAATGATTGGCAGTAGATTTTTACGTACCGAGTTGCCAGCTCTGATGTACAACCTTCAACGAAGGTACGCCCATTCACGCATGTCTCCACACAGAAGACGCTTTAGCTGAGAATCGAACAGGGCAACGTCTTACTGTGAGGCAACAATGCTACCGCAGCACAGGCTGTTACTAACAGGTCAAATTAAGTGATCGTTGAGTTAGATAACACACAAGCTGTAAAAAACAATTATACCAACTGAAGACACGGCAGAAAATGGGGGGGGGGGTCTGTGGGGAAAACAGTTTCAACAAAGATCTAAGCAACAACTAACAGTACAAACTCTAAAACCAAAAAAATATACTCAGCGCTGTATATTTGCAGATCAGTCTCTCAGAACAGGCAGTCAACAGTTTCAACAGAGATCTAAGCAACAATTAAACTCTGTAACCAAAAAATATATACTCAGCTCTGTATATTTGCAGATAGTCTGGAAGGCAGTCTCTCAGAACACAGGTTCCAGTAATTAAATGCAGGATGTTACTAACAGGTCAAATTAAGTGATCCTTGAGTTAGATAACACACAAGCTGTAAAAAACAGTTATACCAACTGAAAACACGGCAGAAAATGGGGGTGGGGAAAACAGTTTCAACAGAGATCTAAGCAACAACTAACAGTACAAACTCTAAAACCAAAAAAATATACTCAGCTCTGTATATTTGCAGATAGTCTGGAAGGCAGTCTCTCAGAACACAGGTTCCAGCAATTAAATGCAGGCTGTTACCGTTTGTTTGTCTTTTCGGCTTTTCCCGGTTAGGGGTCGCCACAGCGGAACTCTGGTCCGCTAATGATTGGCAGTAGATTTTTACGGTGCCGAGTTGCCAGCTAGATGCCCAACCTTCAACTAAGATACGCCCGTTCATGCATGTCTTTCGGACCGCCACTCGACCGTTGGGAGGGAGGACATGCAGACTCCACACAGAAGGCACTCCCCGCACTCTAGCCGAGAATTGAATGGGAGAACCTCTTGCTGTGAGGCAACAACACTACCATTGCACCACCGCAGGTCCTGGAAAAAATCAGGTATAGCTGAGGTTTGGACAAAAGACAAAATGAAGTGCTCCTCTGTGGAATTATCAGATTTAAAAGCTGTTCGACATTTCATATAACACGCACTCTACCAACTGTAGTGAAGAATTGTCTGGTATATTGAATGATCACTTTACTGCATCTTTATTTTGACGGATATGCAAATTAATCAGAATGGTTTCTTTTCAGCACTAATTCCTTGTGGCATAACATACAAATGTACTGCACTGTACAGCAGGTCTGCCATTGGGGTGATTCACACATTGACAATTTTCTCCCTAAAATCCACAAGTAATCAATGGTTTATTAGTTTTATATCTGTTTTATTACACTGTATGCTAAGCACTATACACTCACTGCTAAGACTCTTATCCTATTCCATCTTACTTTTGTTACCTTTCACTTGAATATACCTACATGTTTTTTGTATTATCTGACTGAGTGGCTGTGCTGCATTTTTTTTTTTATTTTATTACTGTCTGACTCAAATGCAGGCTGTTACTAACAGGTCAAATTAAGTGATCCATCAGTTAGATAACACACAAGCTGTAAAAACCAGTTATACCAACTGAAGACACGGCAGAAAATGGGGGTGGGGGGTGGGGAAAACAGTTTCAACAGAGATCTAAGCAACAACTAACAGTACCAACTCTAAAACCAAAAAAATATATACTCAGCTCTGTATATTTGCAGATCAGTCTTTCAGAACAGTGAGACAACAGTTTCAACAGAGATCTAAGCAACAATTAAACTCTCTAATCAAAAATATCTCTTTTTATATGGAGTAAGGTATTTATATTTGTTTATCAGGGTAGAGCACTGATCTTCATTTGCCTTTTTCAGAGTTGCCTGAAGCACCCTCTGGTTAAGGGACTTGCTTAAAGTCAGTCAGGCAAATGAGGCTGAGCAAATCAAACCCTGGACCACTGGATCACAAAAAACAACTTGTTTACATCTCCTTAATCCCCTGCTTCAACTACCAAATGTAGGGGGAACAAAAAGAATCATTAGCAATGCTGCTCTACTATTTTCTGCAGAACAGTGGAAATTTAAAGCAGGTTCAATAAATAAATTAAAAAACAAGTAATCTCCATGGTATCCCCGAAGTCTCAAAACAACCCACTACTTTTGTCTGATCTGATTAATATACAGTGATTAACTAGAGATATATGGACTGAAAATCTTCCACACAGAATTTTCTTACACTGTATTGTTCAATAAATAAATCAGACATTTCACCCCCCTCCCCCCAAAAAATTGTCACAACAGTAAAAATTCCCAGACTTGGTTTCATCTCAAAGAGTTAAAGGTACTTTTCCGTTATTGGGGAAACAGGTCGCCGCACGCACTGAATAATCCAGCTGAATGACTGCAGATTGAATTGGTCGACATCTGCTAGTTTTCTAACAAACTTACAGTCGTGTATGCTTGCAGGTATCAATGCTCTCTAGACAGGGATGTCAGAAATAATCTGTTTTGTACTTCAGCCTCATTGTATAGCGTTGCCCCTCACTTCTGTGATATTTGAAATATAATTATTTTCTCTAGATGTTGCCTCGGTAAGGAATGTGCACTTAGTGTCCATTTCTTGCCTCCAACAACCAAAATCTGCTTTTTAATATGAACAGTTTTTCATCAGGCATGCTCCACTCCGCAATTGCTGTTGTCATCTGCAGTAAAAAAAAATGTCTTTATGCAGTTTTACATGTTGTGGGCCTTATGTGCTAACAATGCTACTGAACCAGGCTCACAAGAATGATATATATGTTTAGGTTTGGTACACAGCTGTGCTTTATTACACTCTTCCTGATGCAACATCACACCGCAAGGATCGGGGACAAAGCCAAAATAACCAAGGGAAAGGTTTAAAATCAAAGATACGATGTATATATTTGCACTATTTAGTCAAGAAGTTGAAGTTGCTATTAACATGGCATTTGGAACATAGAAAGTGTTAGTTGTAATGTGTGCCATTTGAAAGGCAATTCCCATTTTGTCTCATAAATCGCACAATTTGGTAGGGCAAACAAACAGTAAGGAAAATGGGCTGTTTGGGAAGCATGACAAGTGCATCCCTTCTCTGGATTTTGTCATGACTGATGACTATTGTTGGCCAGATGTTTGTTTTGTGATCAGGCTGCTCACTGTGTGTATTTCTTGTGCGTCACCATTTCATCGTATCTTCCATCCAAGTTGCACATCCCCATGTTCTTTTTCTTTTCTTTCTTTAGCAACTGCTTCAGGGCTAACAGCTGTGCAATCAGTGCGTGACCATACCAGCTCCTTCAAACTATTGCCCTGATAACAAAAAGTACAAAGTTAAATATTGTGAACATTCTCTAAGAATCAATGGGAAAAGCAGTCCTTCAGATAAGATGAGCTAGGATTTGATGGCAAAATATCAGTAGTGATGCTCAGCATGCTCCTGCATTTCATTCCTTTAGCAATGGAGCACAACAGAACACTAGTAGTCCTTAGCAGGATTTTGAGTCAGTGTAATTTACTGGCACCTATTACAAAATATGATATATGTGAAGAACCTGGCTTTAAGCCAGTTCACTTTCTTGTATTTTGTTTTGACACTGAACTTTGGTTACTCGATTTAAGTAGGACTCTGTGCTGTTCATATCTAAGTAGACTAAAAATACTTCATAGTACAATCTAGTAACCTAGTGCTTTGTCTATACTTTGCATAAGCTATACTCTTTCATAATGTAATGTACACACTGATTTATAAGAGTCTCACATGCCATATGGTCAAACAAAGTGACGATGACTCTCGGCAGTCAAAGGATGACAAATTAAAAATTTCAACAGTACTGCTTCAAAATGTCACCATATTCAGCTAAATGTATTTATTGTTCAGCACCCACACCACAGTAGGTGGATACAACAAACAACGTACAACACAGCATAAAATGTCATGTTACATCTAACTTTTACAATTAGCAAAGTCCATCACTAATGGTGTATGCAAGAAGATGTATCTATAGTCAAGAAGTACACAGAAAAGTCTGAAGTAAGAAGTTATGAAAGAACTTGGTACAAACAAAACAGCAAGGTCAAGTGTGAGCAACATCAGGTCTCAAGATAACTATGCATACACAATGTACTGTGAACCAGTTTCACAGACAAAGGCATCACCATTAAATAAGAAAGAAACCAAAATCAGTGTGTCATCCAGTACGTCACTCAGCTCTGTGACCAAGTGCACTTCCAAGAGATGTCATCTATTCTACTTAAGGAAGACAAAATTTCACATTAGTATGCATGCTCCAAAATAAAGTTATATAATACTATAGTTTATGTTTGACAAGTCTGAAAAACAAACAGCAGAATCTTACTAAATCTCAATGAAAACAGTTTCTTAAAACAGAATACAGATACCAAACTAATGGTGACTGGCTCCTATGTAGAAACAACGCAACATCCCCAAGCCCTTTATAGTCCTTGTGAATGTATACATCTTGGAGGTCCAAGAAGCATATTTAATTTTCTCTCCACGAGGAAGGAAGACCTGACAGCAGAATAATCATCCAAAAATTTCTTTGGGAAGAAGCCAATTTTGGTCGTTGAAATCCAGAATCAGCTTGAGGTCCCTGGTCTTCATCAGGGCTTAAACCAACCTGGAGTAATATTCAGATTCACTTTAGTTTGTTACAGTCTCTTAGATGACCCTTTTTAAAAATGTTTAATACCTCTGGCTTGGCTGCACCTTTTTGACAGAGTATGATGACCAGTAACAGATGAAAGAGCATTATGGCAGAGAAATGGATGTGAATTTTGTGAATTTTTGTGATGAACAGCCATGCAGAAAAATGGATGGATAGATGACCCCCCACCTGCTCCCAGAGTTAGAAAGCCAGGCAAACTCACAGGCAGTCTGTTGTTGGCCCAAGGAGGAGAACTGCAAAATACACGTCTGCTTAGAATTCATTTCCTTTGTATAGAATCCACTATGAAAACTACCACATGTACACAATGGCTCTTCCAAGACTGTTGGGTTTTTCTGTGCTGTTTCTTCAATCTGTACCACAACTAGCACAGACTCTCCTGCATCCTACAAAAGGCACATTGGAGAGTCTCAAATCTTACAGCAACAGCTGAGAGTCTTACCTTCTTTTCTACCATCACAGCCCTTCCCAGACTTTTGGGTTCTCCTGCTGCTGTTCCCTCTGTACCACAGCTGGCATAAACTCTTCTGCAGCCTAAAAAAGGCACACTGGGGAATCTGAAATCTTACACCAACACCTGAGAGAGTTTTACCATCTTTTCCACTATCCTTCAATTTCTACTTGACTTGAGAACCAAAAAGCCACCGGATGGCGCATTAATAAAATTCTTTGTGAAATTAACTAGATGCCACCATGTACAGCAGTGTACAATGACACCCACTGCCTTTTGCGCCACATCCACAGAGTTGTGTGCCATTAGAGTTCTTAAACTGCATGTTCATGCTGGAAACCAGAGCATATGAGAAAAGTAATTAAGCCTCCACCTTAATGAGAAAAAAAAAAGGTAGAGGATGCATATACCTGCTTCTCACATCTATCCATTTCCCTAAGCTCATTGTCAGAAGCATGAAAGCTCTGAGGGATGGGAGCTTTTTCTGAGTGCTGCTGCAGTGACAACAGAGTCAATAATGGAGTTCTGACTTAACAGTTCTAATCTTTAGGAGGCTGGAAGATCATGTCTGGTCTCCTAGAAATGGGTGCCACAACATCATACTCTCTTGAACTCTCTCTCTAACTAAAAGTAAAACATCTTTTCTGCAGGTAAAACATGTCAGAGTGATGGTGGCGGTGGTGTATGTTATCCACTCTCTTATGTATCCTCTTTAGGATCTCTCCAAATATATGGTCATCTGAGGAAGATGATGGTACTCACATGGCTCTGTTGTCAGTGTTCAACATGAGAGTCTGCAAAGGGGAGTCAGTGTTTCCCCTTTGCACAAATGTTTCTTTTCGTCATTCTTGTATAGCTGCTAAGTACTGAGACACTACTGGTGTATGACTGCATTTGGATTTTGGAGTAGATTTCTTAATTTAAGGTTTGGATACTCCCTTTTTTATTTTTGTTCTTATTAAACCAGTTTGTTTTATTTCAGTTTTTAGTTTACATTAAAGCTTTTATCTTGGAGATTTAAACGTTCTTGGCTAGGGTCAGTTAGAAAAAAAATCCCATTTCATTCACTGACTGATGGCTTTGGTGTTTCCTGCTCCTGCTGTAAATCTGACTTTGGAAGCTTCACCCAGTCTCATCTGCTCATTCTACTGTGCCCTTTTTGATCAAACTGGGAAATTCCTCCCATTTCTCTCTTAAAGCTTGAGTCAGGCTGTTTCTTATCATCCCATTGACTTAGTGCACACTGCAATATTCATAGTTTTAATCCATTTTTCCAAATTTCTTTCACAATCTGCAATATTTGGGACTAGACTACCAAATCAGTAGAGAGCCTAGGAACTGCTTCTAAGGAATCATCTTGGGATAGTGCTTCTATTTTGCTCCTGGTAAGAGAAGGAATAGGGGATAGTACTTCCTAGCCTTCCTAGAGAGTGCTAAAGCCTGAAAATTGCTTCTTAGGAGCCAGTTTTGGATTAGTGTTACTACTTTTCTCCTACTGAGAGAGGGGCATTGATTTTTGTTGGTTTCTGATTGTGTAGTGTGTATGGGACTTCACAGGGTAGTCTGGTTGCATTTTTGCGGATCTTGGTTTTCTGTTGTACTCAGCTGCTGTAGATTTTATCCAGGGTGTCTACCAATAGAAGACTTAGAGAAAGTATACTTAACCCAGCAACATCTGGCTTAATACTACTACTCAGAAAGCAAGTTGAGATTAGTGCTGTTCTTCTGTTGAGAGAAGGATCAAAGAATCGTTAATTCCTGGCTACATACAGCTGTGTTGAGACTATCTTCACTACCAAAGAGTTAACATCTCCAGTAATCAACTCCAAACCTCAAAGGCACTACCATCCCCTTCAGCCTGCTTTTCTAAACACCTGGAACCATAGATTTTCACTTTCCAACAGTCTCTGTAACCAGCTTAGTTAAAATGAGCATCCTAAGACAATGTACAAATTGATTCATGTTTACTGACAGGCAGCTACTACTAAAATAAACTGACAGGGTCTGAGAAATGTAGTTACATACTGTTATTGGAGGCAAAGTTCTCACGCAAAGCCAAAACAAATAACATGCAGACTGTCAGTACTACATTAAACCGCTCAGACCAAACACAGTCCTAATTATACTGATGCTCAAACTTAGCCTACCTAAACCTCAAAGGCCTCCTAAATGTAAGCTAAGAAACAAGTACTCTTAGCAACAACATGCACACAGTAGAGGCAGCATGAAATATAAGCCTAAAATGTCACACTGAGTGAATTCAAGAACCCATACGGCAAACCTTCACACATTCCAACATCTTAGCCATAAGTGACTCCATAGTAAAATACATCAATGCACCATTCACCTGGCTGTGCAAGGAGATGGTCAAAGTCAGCTGCCTATCAGGTACCAATATTTGCCACATCGCACATACTGTCAAGTCCTTCCACCATAAGTAAATGTATTATACAGTCATAATGTACGAGGGTGCAAAATACTTGATATGTACCTCCTTGGACTTTATAAAGGGAGACGACGGAGCTCTTGGAATGTGTCTTAGGCAGATATAAGCCTAACCTTGAGCAGCATTCTACCACCACCAAGAATAATGCCACAATGCAAACAAAAGATTACTGAACTTCAACAATTGGCTTAATTTCTGGTGTCTTTCAAAGTACAAAACACAAACAAAACTAGACTGCACGACTAGTGGTAAAATTCTAAAAACTTACAACAAAACCACAAAGGCTTCACAGGTTTCAACAAAAAATGTCTCAGTAATAGGTTTTCTTTGACACCTGTTAGCCTTTGTGGTTTTGTTTTAAGCTTATGTCTTTCAAAGTAGGTATCCTCTTTCACACCCACAATGCCTTTTTAGCATTTCCTAAAAAGGCACACACAGTGCCTTTTTAGGAAATGCTAGTTGTTTAAAGCTTCCAACATAAAAAAGAATCCAGATAACAAAGGTATTGCAGCTGAATTACAGGACCCTCAAAAAAAACAAACAAAAAAAAAAATACTCCACTCTCTATAAGCTCTCCTTACCCTGGAAAACACAGACATAGACATCAAACACAGATCTGGTTGAAGACCAGTGATAGTACTCCATCTGTGCAGGGTTTCAATGCCTACCACACATTCAGGTCCACTGCATTAGATGAAGGCACTACAGGTATTGGGGTCTCCATATTCTTAAAAAAGAAAAGACATTTCACCTTCAGACTAGTTAGGTAAGATAACCTGGAACTCTTCCACATCTAACCTACTATTTAACAAAACGTCTTATACCACATTATGAGATAACTACAGGCTCCCTCTATGCCCCCCCCCCTGCCCTAAACCTCCTACCTAACCACTATAGAGTCCCTATACATTAAGCCAAATACCATTCGCCTAGGAGACTTAATGGACTCCTCCATTAATTGGGGGGGGGGGGGGGTTATACATCATCAAACATGTATGCCCAGAAATTTCGGGACATCAATAGAAACTCTCTAAACCAGTTAGTCCGTACCCCAAACAGGATATGGTTCTTACCAATATGGGGCAGTTTTGCTTTCCCAAAACTGTAACTTCCTCCTTGGTAAAATCAGACCACAAATCAGTCATACTCACCTTAAGAATGAAGCCAGAAGCATCTTCCAAAATTCAAAAGCTCTTCCATCTTGATGACTCCATTGCTTTATCCTTTACCGATAAATTCTATGCGCATGTAAACAGATGCAGCTGTCTTCCTCAGAAGTGAATACTTCTCCAAATACCGACCTCCATTGTGGAACCCTAACATAAACAGGCTGTATAATAAAAGGAAGAAAGCAGACTGCCCAGAAAAATAAATGTAACTCTCAAGATCCCAATAACTCTCTTCCTAAATGTTACAAGGAACTCTGGACCCTGATAAACTCAACCATAGTAAGACAGGAGGTAAAATAGTCACCCAAGCAAAAGATAACTACAAAGCTTTCCTTAACTATGTTAGAAATCTTTGAAACAATGCCCAGCATGATGCAGAGCTAATAATAAAACATATCATATACTCAGACCCACAGAACATAGCCAATCTACTAGCAGACAAATTTAATTCAAACTTCACACCCCTCTCCCCTCCTATATTCCCAGATGATATACCTGTATTTTCTCCCCCCAAACTCCCAAGAACAAGTTTTCAAGGTGCTATCTACAACACTACTTCTATGGGGCAAAACAACATACCATTGCTGCCTACAGGCCAACCTGAAAAGTGACTTGTCAGATCCTCCACAGATGTTATTCAATATCAGCCTCCAAACAGGTGGTGTGACAGATAAATGAAGGACAGCAACAATCACTCCCTGCACAGAGATGTGGCATCAGTAGACCCAGATAATTGCAGGCCCATAAGCCTGACCAACCTCAGCTGTAAGGCTATGTAAAGGATCACTATGGAATTAAGAAGGGCATAGGTAACCTACAAACTCTCAACCCAAAGCAGTTTGGATTTGTCTAGGGTATATCCTGCCTACTTAACCTAGTCAAATTCTTCAAGAATGTTAATGAAGCAATGGAAGAAGGCATATCAGTAAACACGGCATATCTAGACCTTGCAAAGGCATTCAACATTCCGGTATTATGTTAAGCTCTCCCAACTAAATGCTATTCAATGAGTTACATAGGGATTTACAAACTGGCTCAAAAATAGAACTCAAGAAATTTAGAGTAAGTGGATGTACCTCCTCTAAAAGACCTGTCTCTAGTGGTATACCCCAGGGTTCGGTCCTTGGGACTCTATACTTTGGAATTCACTTCTCAGATAACAAAGCAAATGTTAAGGGTTTATGGCTGATAAGCCCTGGAGATGACTGTAAACTTTGTGCTATCATAAACTCCTCAGAGGACACCAAAATCTTCCGAGACAGACTTTCCCAAATAAATATTGATGTCAAAACCAAGGACTAAAAGTAAATGCCAAGAAATGTATAAACATATCCTTCAGCAAAGACAACTTCTCTTGTAACTATCACATTGACAGCATGTCCCTGAAAGTTGATTCCATAATCAAGGATCTGGGAACCCATGCAGACAAACTGCCATTTGATCACCATGTATCCACTACTGTAAGGAAGTCCATTTTCACTGTGCAGCTTATATCCAAAGATATTGTTTCCGGGCCCAGGGATGCAATCATTCTACTATACTCAGCTCCCATTAGGCTGATCACTGAACATAATACCGCATTCAGTATGGAACTGTCCAAACACTTGTCACAAGAGAGACCACAATGCTTTCTCACTAAATGAAATCAAGGGCCCACATCATAAAACCTACACAGTCAGTCTGAAAGCCTTCTTCTTGCTGTCATACAGTCTACTAAGAGGTGACCTTTTGTCTTGCTTAAACAACCTCAACAGACCCTAACTTGTCAGATCTAGTACACTTTTGCAAGCCCAATAGTAGCACAAACTCACGCTTAAAGGATCTCAAGCTCTTCTGCAACATAAACATAACATATTGGAAAGAGCGATAGGCATCAGAGAGCAACACCTATCCTATACAGATAAGGGTAAAAGCCCTGTCCCTCTACTCAGTCTCACACAGACTGCTCAGAGGTGACCTGTGCCTGGCATACAAGGCCATCTCAGACCCAGCCTTGATGGAGCTGCTGCATATCCATAAGTCAAACTCCACTCACATAACCCGCACACAAGGCCTCACCCTGGTCTGTGACATTAATAGAACTCACTGGCGGGATAGATTTGTGTCCCAAAGACTCCCCCATCTGTGGAATAGACTCCCTTTCCATCTCAAGCAGAGTGTCTCTCTAGCCCTCTAAGAGAAACCTGGACTGGATGGGAAACAGAAAATACACCCCTGGGATCCCACCTGTGCCTCTGCTGGACAGGAGAAATAGGTGCTGACTTTGTGGGAACATGGGCAAAATTCTTGGCTAGACTTATAAGGGCCTCCAGGGCAACAGCCTAGTATCATCCTATGAACCTAAAAATACCTCTTCTACGAAACAGTCTTCCACTCTACATAAAGTGGACCACTCCTCTTACTCTATTCAAACATAATTTGAATAAATGTATGGGAGACTGCAACTTCACTCCTGGTTTAGCATCCATGTCTGTCATGGATGGGGGCAACCAGTAATGTCCAAATATAACCTTGTTATTCAGAGACAAAATACAAGGGCTAAAAACAACCATGTGAATGTAAAGCTAGGCTTCTTAAGATCTTCATAGATCAAGTACCTATGAACCTCAGTAAAGAAGGCTACAATGGAAAGGAAAGATGGAGCATAGTCACAACTGGGTCCTCCAACACAGCATTGCAAGTGGCTTTCTGAATTTCAGGTTAAGACAGTGTCCTGGTTTGAGACCAAGGTCATGGACAATTCCTTTAGCCTGTCTGAGTGACTCAGGTTTCCAAGGTCATAACTCACTGGTTTACCTTTATAACCGCGATTTGCAGAAGGGCGAGTGCTCATATGAGCGACTCTAATTCATGAAACTAACAATGTCAACACACCTACGTGTTCAAAAAACAGCAAATCGAACAGCAGATTCGCTGTTTTTCGAACATGAAAGTCAAATAAAAAAAAAAACAGTGTAAAGCAGAGGGGCAAACCCCCCTGCACCCCCCATGTGGGGGGGGGGGTGCACCCCCCCTACTTTATTATTCTAACTCCGAGATCGCACTACAGTGGGGAAAGGAACAATTTCATGATTCCCCACTATAGTGCAATCCACCCCTGAATGTCGAATGTGCAATGAGGGAATCTCACTGTGCATTCGCTCATTGCACATTCGCACCTGTTTACGTTTGATGTTTGTATATTTTGCAGACTGCCGTTCAGGTGTGTGCAGTTCGCCCTCTGCAAATCGCGTTTATAAAGGTAAATCTAACTCATTATTATTAATGAACCTCAGTACCTTCTCAAGCAGAACCATAGCTGGTTAGGAAAGTATATACAATCATAATATACTTAATCACTAGCCAAACCTTTGAGATGTAGAGAGACATAATAACATGTTCAAAAATTACTAGAAATCTGTTCTGTTCAACTACTGAGGCTACGTAGGTGTTTGGAATGTAGGTTAGAGACAGTCTTCCCTCCCTATAAAGATTTAATAAAAATATAGGTAAAGGATACAGGAGAGTGCTAAGTGGAAATGGTGTCGGCTGCATGTTTTATACCCCTGACGTCATGGAAGAGGAGACAGCAACCGACGCAGGACCCAAGACTTTGGAATTTTGGCCGACTGAGGGCAACCTGCCAGCAGATTACCCAAAATGTAATGACTGCAACAGTGAAACACGAAGAACATCCATAGCTGGTTAGGAAAGTATATACAACCATAATATACTTAATCACTGGCCAAACCTTTGAGATGTAGAGAGACATAATAACATCTTCAAAAATTACTAGAAATCTGTTCAACTACTGAGACTACGTAGGTGTTTGGAATGCAGGTTAGAGACAGTCTTCCTTCCTTACAAAGATTTAATAAAAATATAGGTAAAGGATACAGGAGAGTGCTAAGTGGGAAAAAAAAAACAGCTCTGGTAGAATTTTGGTAGTCTCTGGGGGGGGGGAGAATACTATTAGAAATGGACAATTAGTCGGGCCTATAACTTGGTTAGAAAAGATAGTTTGTAAACTGCCTTCCTCTTCTATTTTTTCCAAAAGACCAATGGGAAGAAACCTGTATGGCACACAAATATGTAATAAAGTCCAGAATGCTATGGATTTTTGCACGGAAGCATTTGCATAAGTACTTTTATAATCCACATAGACTTCAGAGGACAATTCCTCAGATAGGCATCAAATGCTGCAGTAGTGACAGGAAAAAAAGAGGTAATTGGGAACATGTTTTTTGGGGAATTTAATGAGTCAACAGTTTCGAAAATTCTTTACAAAATACTTCGTGAGAAATATTGGGGGAGCAAAAGTTGTACCTAAGGAAATGATTAACATGAATTAGGACATAGGATCTGCAAGACCGTACTAAGTATAATGCTGTTAGCTGCCAAAGAAGCAATTACTAGAAAATGGAAATCAAGATGAAGTTTTGAATACAGTAAATAAAGTAAACACATTTTTAGTTTATTATTGGACATAGGGTATGATACACCCTGAACTATTTTGATTCGCTTTGCTTTTACCACATCTATCTAGAAATTTGTAAAAGTTCTGTTCCTTTGTTTGTATTTTTCTAATACTGATAATTCTTTGTCTTAGCTGCTTTACATTTTTTCCCTCTGTTCAGTGATTCCATGTTGGCATTTTAGTTTTTCCCTTCAGTTTGTTACTCCACGTTTTCATTGTAACACTATCTGCTATTTACTTAACTGTACGTTACATTTAATTTATTCTGGTTATACTGCATAAATCTCTGTTAACAGTCTTAATTGGTCTTCATTTGTTTTTACCAGTCTTCTAATATTCATTTACTCTTACTCACTTTCTATCCATTTAAATTAAATCAAGTAAATTTTCCCTTAGTCATGCTCTTTTAGACCGACAGCATCCGCTTTGCTTAGTTTCCTGCTCCACCACCATCGGGTGACATCACTGACCTATCAAATTGTGATACTGCCATTACCTGAGAGTTTCCACACTAAATCCTTCACTTCTCAGTTGGTCTCATCACTTCCATTTCCATTTGTCTCTTTTCTGTATCACTAACCTTGGTTTTTTTCCCTATTTCATATACTTTTAGTTATCTTATTGTTGCTACTCTGAACATTACAATATGCAGATGTCTTTGCCTGTATTTCTCTCCGAACATCTTTGGAGCAGTACTGTTCATACCGATTACTATAGCTTTCTTCTCTGTGTAAACCACACCAAAACACACTTTTTTCATTCCCATGTTTCATACCTTTTTAAATATAACTTTTGATAACATCTATTTTTTTTTTCTTTTAGTGTAGCACTTCCTCAGTCACATTCTCTTCTAGACATATTTGTTTTTCTATTTATTTACTTTTTCAAGATGGTAACTGGGGTAGAGCACTGATCCAAGTGTAACCATTTCAGTCTCGCTCTATATAAAAATAAATGACAGTAGACAAGCAAGTTAACAAAACTATTATAAATACAAACAAAATGTTGCTCAAGGATAGCAATGAATCAATAACAGAATTACTAACATAAAAGGAACAATAGGAAATGATGGTTAGAGTAATGAGGGAAGAAGAGTTAAGGGACAGAGCACAAAGCATAAAAGACAGCAAAAGTAAAGTCAGAGACATTAACTATATACAACATATACAATGCATATTTATTGTATATACATATCAGTGTAGGGAAATAATGTGAGGAAGACAAAGGTGCCTGACTGCTGAAGTGATGAGTGGGGGATTAGGTGATATGTCTAGAAGGAAAGCATTTGCAAACCTAACTCAAACTTGAGATATCTTTAAGCTGAGTACGGAATGAGGGGCATGAGGTGAGGTCTTTAAGGTTAGTAGGGAGGGATTCCCAGAGTTTGGGGCCTGAGATGGAGAAGGCATGGTTAGTGCAATGAAGTCTGGTTCTGGGACAAAGAAGTGGAACAGAGTGGTCAAGGCTTCTTAGACTGTAAGTTAGGGGAGTCATCTGAATAAGCTGGAGGCAAGGGAAGGACAGGACTGTTCTTTCAACAGCTTTTAGAATCGAGATCCAAGAAGCAGATTGGCACATTTTTGAAGATGTAGCTAACTGGCTTTATTAAAGGACAACAACGGGATTCTATTATTAAATGCTCAACTTCTCTGTCCTTTTTCTCCCTATTTGCAGTCCCTGCTATGAACAAACAACAATACAATATTTAAAATATTTTAAATCAACAGCTTACCTCCACTAGAAAGTATAGCTGTGTACACTTACCATAAATGTAGATGTTAGAGTGTATTCACTGTTGCAGTCATTAGATTTGGGTAATCTGCTGGCAGGTTGCCCTCAGTCAGCCTGAATATCAAAATTTTGGGTCCTGCGTTGGTTGCTGTCTCCTCTTCCATGACGTCAGGTCGTCAGGGGTACAAAACATGCAGCCGACGCCATTTTCTTCAGTTTTTCTTGCTCCAGATGTCAGGTGCCCCCCAAATGGGGTGCAAAAAAAAAAAAAAAAAAAAAAAAAAAATATATATATATATATAAAATATATATATTGGGTCCTGCTATACCAGAGGATTGTAGCCCCCCAAACATCTCTAACGCTCAGGTGAGAACTGCTCTCTCCAAGGCGAAAAACACAGCATCCATGGGACCAGATGGTGTCCCCGGCTGTGTGCTCCATGAACTCAATGAGGAATTAAACCCGCAGTTAGGACAGCTGTTTAATCTTAGCCTCACCTCAGGATACGTACCCAAGGAGTGGCGCACGGCAACTGTGGTCCCACTTCACAAAGGCGGTGCCTCCACCGACCCTGGAAATTACCGTCCCATCAGCTTGACAAGCCTGATCTGCAAAGCTATGGAGAGGATCATAATGGAACTCATAAATAAAGACATAGGGGACTTGCAGACTTTGGATCCAACCCAGTTTGGCTTTGTCAAAGGCAGATCATGCCTTTTAAACTTGGTTGACTTCTTCGAAACAGTCACCAAGGCCATTGATGAGGGAAAGGCAGTCCACACAGCCTACCTCGACCTGGCAAAGGCTTTCGACACAATACCCCACTCAGGTATCATTGAAAAACTCATCAGCTTAAATGTAAACCCATATGTCACAAGATGGGTTGCAAACTGGCTAAGTGACAGAACCCACAGGGTCAGAGTTGCTAGCGCTATGTCAGACTCAAAGCCTGTCACAAGTGGTGTCCCACAGGGCTCAGTCCTGGGCCCACTCTTGTTCGGCATCTACTTTTCAGAAGTACAAGCAAACACAGGAGGGTTATGGCAATTTGCAGATGACTGCAAACTGGGTGCCATAGTCGAGAATACATCTGACACAGATATCCTTCAGAAGGGTCTCATAGAAACGGATAACTGGTGCCAGAGCCATGGCCTAAAGTTAAACGCCAAGAAATGCATAGTCATACCCCTCGGGAAAAACAAGGTTACCCCTAGCTACCATATAGGTGGCAATCCACTGAGCACAGAAGAGGTTATCAGGGATCTGGGGACCCAGGTTGACAGTAACCTTTCGTTTGACACTCAAGTTGCCAAAGTAGTCAGGAAGACCTTCTACATTGCCCACCTGATCATGAAGGGATTCACATCTAGATCAAGGGAGGTCATCGTCCCCCTATACTCATCACTCATCAGACCAATGATTGAGTACAATGCCCCATTCGGAATGTATCTGACCCGACACCTGCAGCAGCTGGAAAGGCCCCAAAAGTTCCTCACCAAAAGGATAAAGGGCCTCAAAAATATGTCTTATGCTGCCCGACTGAAGGAACTCCAGCTCTATTCAGTCGCTTACCGTTTGCTCAGAGGTGACCTGTGCCTGATATACAAGGCCATGTCCAACCCAGAATTGATGAACATGCTTCACCTCAAAAAATCTAGATCCCTCAAAACTACAAGGGCGGGAGACTTAAACCTAGACACGGTTATTAATAGAAAGTGTTGGAGGGACAGATTCATCACCCAGAGACTCCCTATGCTGTGGAACAAAGTCCCGGTACATGTGAGGCAGAGCACCTCGCTGGCCTTGTTCAAGAGAAATCTTGACCAATGGATGGGAGATCGCAAATATACCCCAGGGATTACCTCAGTGTCACTGCTTGACAGAGGCACAGCAAAATAATGGGCATAGTTTCCTTCAAACTAAAGGGGTGGCGAAAGCCACAAAACTCTGGGCTAGGCTTATAAATGCCCTTGGGCAGACAGCCTAGTATGAACCTATGAACCTATATATTTATACATAAATGTAATTGTAACAACATAAACTTTACCTTCATCTAAAAGCAAATACACCACAAAGGCTGTAGAATATAGTGAAGGAAAGAGAAGTTCTAGAAAAAATGGGGATGGCAGGTGGGTAACCCAGACTGCAACAGTGAATACACTCGAACATCTACATTTATGGTAAGTGTACACAACTGTACTATGTTCTTCGTGTTTCACTGTTGCAGTCATTACATTTGAGTAGAATCTCAAAGCTATGGATGGGAGGATGGAGCTAAATAGCATTAGGAGCAGCTATAAGGCCCTGCAGAACTGCAGTGGCAAAGCCTGCCCTGGACTTAGAGAAGAGAGGCAAATGATAATGCTTTGTAAATGTATGAACAGAGCTCCAAGTAGCAGCTTCTAGAATGTCTTTGGTTGGAACTCCTCTGAGAAAAGCTGCTGCGGTAGATGCAGCCCTGGTGGAATGTGACCTGATTTCCTTGGGCCTGTTTACCATGATGCAAGTAGCAGAAACAAATGCAGGGGCTTATCCACTTTGAAATAGTCTGCTTTGAAATAGCCTTCCCCTCTGATCCTGCAGCAAATGCCACCAGTAGTTGCTCAGACTTTCTTAGAGATTTGGTCCTGTTTAAGTAGAATCTTAGTTGTCTGTGTACGTCAAAGGAATGCAGAATCCGCTCCCCCTTGTTCTGCGGATTTGGGTAAAAAGTTGGCAGGTGAATAGTTTGGTTAAGAGCCACACTGGATACCACCTTAGGCATAAAGGAAGGATTGGTCCTGAGGGACACCCTGTCCGGATGAAATGTAATAAAAGGCTCCACAGCCATGAAGGCCTGTAGTTCTGAAACCCTTCTTGCTGAAGTGATTGCCAGAAGGAAAGCTGTTTTCCAAGATAAAAACTTTTACATCCACAGTAGCTGCTGGTTCAAAAGGAGGCAGGGTGAGCTTTTCCAGCACAAAATTGAGGTCCCATGCAGGAGTTGGTGATCTTCTGGGAGGCCTTAAATTTTTGGCCGCTCTAAAATACTGTTTTAGCAGAGGATGACAAAGATGGGAGGCTCTGTGTTGTAATGAGCCGAGATGGCAGAGGCATGGATTTTTATTGATGAAAAAGATAAGCCCTTGTCAAGCATCTCAGTCAAGTATTGTAAAATCTGAGGAATATTTGGCTTTGCTGTGTCCATTCCTTGTGTTTGGTTCCAAGCACAGAATTTCTTCCATTTATCAGCATAACATTTTCTAGTACTAGGCCTTCTGGCTTCCAAAATGACATCCATCACAGATTTACTGAGAGGTGTTGTTTGAATAATTACATGATCAGCCACGCTGCCAGCTTCAGAGTTTGGAGCTGATTGTGCAGAATTTGATTGCTCTGCTGAGACAGTAGATGAGGTATCTGAGGCAAGTACCAAGGAGGGAGTTGAGACATATTCCTTAGAATTGGGTACCAGTGCTGGTGAGGCCAGTCCAGGGCAATTAGGATCATTTTTGTTTTTTCCTGTCTGACCTCTAGTAAGACCTTGGGGAGAAGAGGCAGAGGAGGAAAGGCGTAGACTGATAGGTTTTTCCAACTGAAGGACAGGGCATCCACTTTCCATGCTTGTCTGTGATAAGTCCTTGTGCAGAATTTGTCCAGTTGATAATTTTGGGGAGAGGCAAATAGATCTATGTCTGGACTCCCCCATTTCTCTGTTATGCTGAAGACTTGTGGGTCCAGTTTCCACTCGTGAGGGTCCTTAAGATTTCTGCTTAGATCGTCTGCCAGAGTATTTTGTTTTCCTGGCAGGAATTGAGCTTGAAAATGTACTTGGTAAGTCAGGGCTGTGTCCCACAATGCCATGGCTAGTCTGCAAAGGGGGTAGGAATGTGTACCCCCTGCTTGTTTATGTACCACATAACCGTGGTGTTGTCCGTCTTTATCAGTAGTTGTCCTGGATGAAGTAAATCCTTGAAGGCTGTCAGGGCATTCTGAACAGCTAACATCTCCTTCTGGTTGACATGCAGATGCATTTGTTTTGGGCTCCATATGCCCTGAATGCATCTTCCTGCCAGGTGGGCTTCCCAAGCATAGTCTGATGCATCTGTAGTTAGGGTTTGGGTGGCAGGGGATAGAGTGAAAAAACGGCCCATGTTCTGGTGACATGTCTCAGCTCCTGTTGTAGGCAGGGAATGAGAGTGATCATTGTTTCCAGACTGTGACAACATTGACTCCATAAACTTTTTAGATACCACTGTAGTTTCCTCATATGCAGTCTTGCATATGGAATTAGTAGAATGCAGGATTGCCATGAACCTCAAAGCCTGCAGAATTTGTCTTGCAGATAACTGGGTTTTTGTTTGAATTAAATAGTCAGTTGCCTTTGTTTGTCTGGCGTAAGGTAAGCCATCTGGGCAGTTGTATTCAGGCTTGCACCGAGGAATGCAATTTTTTGAGAGGGTGTCAGTTGTGATTTCTTTTCATTTACTGTGTACCCTAGGCATGTTAGAAGCATTTTTACAAACGCCAGATGCTGAAAAAGTGTGCCCTTGTTTTCTGCTTGAATGAGACAGTCGTCCAAGTAAGGATAGATTTGTATGCTTCTTTGTCTGCAAAATGCAATTACTGGTGCCAGGCACTTTGTAAAGACCCTGGGTGCAGTAGATAAGCCAAAGGGCAGTGCAGAGAATTGGTAATGCATGAAACCAGCCTTGAAATGGAGGTATCTTCTGCACGATTCCCTTATTGGGATATGCAGGTATGCCTCTTAAGTCTAGAGTCACTAACCAAGCTCTGTTCGACACAGGAAAGGACCAATTTTTTGTAGGCCAGTGTCTACTGATTCTGGGTGGCTGCACTTGTAAGAAATCTTTTACAGTTTGCATAGATTTAGCTTTGTCTTCCATTTTCTTTAAAACCTCTTCTGCCTTATTACCAGAGTATCATGCTGTAAAGGTGCATCCAACAATTTAGCTTTAACATTATCAGGCAGATTTTGCTCCTTGAGCCAGGCAT
The DNA here is from genome assembly GCF_019279795.1 of Protopterus annectens. NCBI lineage: Eukaryota > Metazoa > Chordata > Ceratodontiformes > Protopteridae > Protopterus > Protopterus annectens. The sequence continues at coordinate 138,373,175 of NC_056735.1, forward strand.
GCCTTCTAATCACAGATCCAGTAACTGCGGACCTGCAAGAGGCCTCCAAGGAATCAAAACTACATTGCAAAGTATGCTTTCCAACCTGTTCTGCTGTATGCAATAATTCCTGTAATTCTTTGTTTTCCACACATTCAGAAATCAACATAATTTTCTGTTTCAATAATCCCATAACATGCTGTTGATATTTAAGCATATGAAACTGGCAGTTTAAGGCCCTAACTGCCAAGGTTGCAGACGTATAAACCTTCTTTCCCCATCTATCCAGTGCCCTGAAATCTCTATCAGAGGGGGTAGGATTCTTGGCAGTAGAGGCCTTTACACCTCTGGGACCCTATGAGATAGTTTCAGGGTCAGCAGCAGGATTTTTGAATAAAAATTTGTGTGAGTCAGGAACCCTGTAATATCTGTCTGGCTTACTACGAGCCGGAGGTAGGGAATCGGGAGTCATGCTAGATTCCGAAAACACATCATCTACAATGTCTAATACAGGAGGCATAGCCAAAGGCCTATGTTGAGGAAGAAGAAGGAAATCCCTAAGCCTCTTTTTTGATTCTGAGAAATCCTGACTCTCCCAATGAAAAGGTTCCCTTAAAAGTATGCAAGGTTTCTCCAAAAGAATAATCCTCAGGAGGAGATGCAGATGGGCTGTATTCTTCTGCATCTGAATCCTCATAGGGTGGTATAGAAAATTCCTGATCAGAAGAGGAGTCAGAAGAAATAGAAACCTGATCTGAAGATTCACAATCAGAGTCTTGCCTAGGCCTCTTATTAGGAGGGGGTTGGGAACCCCTGATTAAAGTAATTAAGTCCTCAGCCATTTTGATCATCTGTTTTTTAGGCATAGGGGCCTGAGCTTGTGGCTCATGCGTCATTTTTTTAGCCTTAAAAGTTGTTTTTGAAACTGGCGTTGGTTTTATATAGAAATGTTGAGGCCTGAAAACACCCTCAGAAGCCGGTGCCTGCTCAGCGGCTCCGGACCCATCCGAGGGAGAGACATCTGCGGGTACAATACTCTGAGAATCTCACAGCATACCTCTGCATGGGTCTCGGTAGAGGCCTGCAACACAAAAGTAGCAGGTATTAGGGGCTGCGAAAGCACCTCACTGAGTACCGGCGAACAGCTTAGGAGAAGCTTCATCGTTGGTTTTGGACCTTGACGGTCTGTCTCTGTCCTTTTCTTTGCGTTTTTCGTGAACTCCGGTAGTCGGATTGCTATCGAACATTTCAGGGTAATTAAATCTGTTTCCAAAATATTTTGAAGCAAAGATATACCGACGCTTAATAGTGTGTTGTATAAATCTAGCACAAAACCGACAGCAAGACACGTTATGATCTGGGCCTAGGCAAGGAAAACAGTACAAATGAAAATCCTTATGAGGTATTTTGCTTCCCACAAGTAATGCAATTATTAACTTTTACTGACATGGGTAAGGAGCAAGAAAAAGTTTCTCCAACGGGGTACTTGGCTTTAATTGAAGACTTCGGTTCTGAAACTCGAATGCGAAAATTTCAGGAGTCGGCCGACCGGCACTTGCGAACTGCTTCTACTTCGGGCACCGTGCGGCAAGAAAGACTGAAGAAAATGGCGTCGGCTGCATGTTTTATACCCCTGATGTCATGGAAGAGGATACAGCAACCGATGCAGGACCCAAGACTTTGATATTCAGGCCGACTGAGGGCAACCTGCCAGCAGATTACCCAAATGTAATGACTGCAACAGTGAAACACGAAGAACATCAGTACCTTACTGTACTGTGGTGGTTTCACTTTCAAAAAAACTTTTATCCCACCCTGGAAAAGCTTGCTGCAGTCTCCGATGCCTTGATGTCATCGAGGCCAATGAAAATAGGTAGTTTTCTGGCCAATTCCCTCCCCAAACTGACATCACCACTACTATCCCAAAACACACCCATGTTGTGATGTCACAGGTCCCCGGTCTTTCCCTACCTATACAGAAAGTAAATGCTAGAACAAGGAAACAGTAGACGAGTCAAGTCTTCTGCTGTGAGAGGTCAATCACAGCAGGTAACAGCTCAAATTACCCTTAGCACTTTGACAGCTAGGAAAGTTAGGTGTGAAGGGGGTGGGAGATGAGTCAAAGTAGTACAATCCAGGCTTCACAAAAGACTGCAGTTTAGCCATTCTAAAAAGAAGCAGCAGTAAATTGCACTCTTTCCGTTTTAAGTAGTCAATGAACGGTATGGAATGTTACTTAAAACTGACTGAAAGACAGCAGTCTTGTTGTTGTTGTCTTTTGGCTTTTCCCGGTTAGGGGTCGTCACAGCGGAACTCTGGTCTGCTAATGATTGGCAGTAGATTTTGATGAACGCCGAGGTGCCAGCTCGACGTTCAACCTTCAACGAAGGCACGCCCATTTGCGCATGTCTTTCGAACACCCACCCAACCGCAGTGAGGACATGCAGACTCCACAGAGAAGGCACTCCGTGTATGCATATAAAATCAATTCAGTGACAGGAGGTTTAGGAAGAAAGTGGCCTGCTTGATGCAATATTTTTAAAACAAGCATTGCGTCGTGGGATACTTGGAGGTATCAGGATCACTTCAAGATGCTAGACCCCATGAGGTCAGACTCAGAAATTACGTATAAAAATATTTAAAAACCTGCAAATAGTCACAGAGTGGTGTTAAACTGTAGGAAACACCAAATTATTATGAAATAAACATGTTTTTTGAGTCTGTGGGGTACGGTTCTCCTTTAAGCATGATACAAAGATGCTCATTTGCAGGAGACAGGGTAATGAAATGGCAGATAGAGTTGTTTGTAGTTTGGATAGTTGCGTTTTTGTTGGATGCTGCTGCAACTAGTGGATGTCCATAATTCAAGCTGCACTAGCAGAATGCCTTTGCCTATTGGATTCCTGGTTGATCTGGAGATACAGGGGGAAGTTTTACAGGACCAAAACAGGAGGGAATTTTTATTCTTCTCAATTTTTCTAGGTGAAGGTGAAAATATAGTGCTGGATCAAGCCACATACTGAGGTATTTGAAGGAGAAGACATTATCAATGGGTTGTCAAGATGGTCACAGATAAGAACAGAGTTATTCTGCCATTTATGTGAGGCACCAAACAGCACCATTTTGGTTTTGGAAGTGTTCAGAATTGGATTTTTGCTATTAAGCCATTTGATAAGAGAAGCAAAGTCAACTTGTAGTTGTATGACTGAGGAGGTCATGTTTGACTGAAATATTCACATACTCTTCTAATACAGGTCAATCTCATCCAGCTCATACATCAGCCCACTCTACCCAACCTCAGTACATCTCACCACTCTACCCAACCTCAGTACATCTCACCACTCCCTCCTAAATCTCATTAGCTAACAAACCTTTCCATATCTCAGACATCACCATCCATCTATCATCTTTCAGTAACCACTGCCATATTAGTTTTCATATCCACAATCCATATGGAAACATACTCCCAAAGCTCATATCTTTCTGTAATAAATCACATAATAACATTAACAAACTTATATCCACCCTCTCTTTACTTGACTGATCAACAGTTTTGACCCTAACACTGAAAGAATTACTCACCTCTATACTGACTGACTTGTAAAACTCCTGCTTCCCAGTAATCCAAAGACTATACAAACCTAAAACTAACAAATGGTTAACCTACGAGTTTAAAGCTCTTCTACAATTCAGAGGCAATGTATGGCATTCTTAAAACACTTGCTACAACTATACAGAGACCGCGCTACACCCAGCTACACAACCTTGTCAAGCATGCTATTTATAACTCTGTCATAAAAAGTCACTTTTCGTGACATCATATCAAACCTCACTAATAAAATCAACCAAAATGTCTCAAAAGAGGTCAACCATTTTACAGGAAGAGACTTCCCTTCACAAATTCCACATCCTGTAACTTTCTGCCTCTGATTTTCTTTCCCATTTCAGCAATCTCCCCAGCCTTTCTACAGCCAGTTCCAAACTGTATCTGACACACTCACTTCCAGTCTATACAACCCCACATTCTACTTCAGAAATATCGCATCCAAGGACATCTACTCTCTGCTTGAGCAGATTAAACTTGATAACCCCCCGGTACAGACAACCTTCACCCCATGGTTTACTTATCACTGCAGAGCCAATATCATAACCTCACTGAAACAAATCTAAACCTGTGGATTACGCTTAATATTATGCCTAATATCTGAAAGAATGGCACTGTGAAACCACTCCCTAAGAAACCCAGTCCCTCCAATCAGTCAGACTTTTAGACCATTTCTTTTTTCCCTACACAAGGAAAAATATTTTATTTGTAGGGTTCAGGAAAATTATTTTATTTGCAATTCACTCAGTACATCAACCAATACCACCTTCTCTCTCAAAAGCAGCACAGCTTTTGGTCTGGTCCAAGTATAACCACAGCTATCTGGACACTCAGCAGTAACATTCTTCTTGAAATGGAAAAAGGCCTAATTACTGGAGCAATCTGTATTGCCTTCATCTTGTTGATCACTCAACTCCCCTAGACCATGTCACTGAAACAGGCATTAGTGGTGGCACACTCCTGGTTCAAAAACTCTCTCTCTAACAGGCACTTCTCAGTTAATTTCAATTAATCAACCTACATCATTCCCTCTGCAGAAAGAAGACCCTCAAGGATCTATTCTAGTATCGCTCCTCTTTTCTATCTAAATTAACAAACTTCCTTTTGACTTACCCCAGCTTCCTCTCCTACTTTATACTGATGACATAGTCCTCTTCCTCTCAAACCATTGTCTCTTCTCTTGAAATTGAATTTCAAGCTGATTTTCATGCACTTATTCAATGGGTCAGTGATAAACAATTACTACTAAACTCCTCTAAAACAAAAACAATGCTTTTTAGGCACTAGGGAAAAGTTCACATCTATCTCCAGGCCTCTAAAAATCCTGAATTATTTTAACACTATTGAAAATGTCACTTTGCTCAAATACCTAGGAATTTGGTTTGACCCCTTCCTAAATTTACAACTCCACCTGGACGACACAAAAAAATCAGCTCTGTGCTATTCTACACAAATAGGACTGCCCCTTTTCGACCCAGACCTTGTAGAAATGCCAAAGGTAAAGGGATCTTACTGGCTCAGCTAGAATACTGTCTCCCACTAATTACTGCAGCTTTTAAAAAATGTATCCACTATTCAGTCCATTTCAAATGCCATTTGCATAATTCCTCTTTTCCTTTCCCCAAGAAATGGACACCACTGCAAAACCATTAAAAAGGCTAACTGATTACATGTGAAACAACATGCTTACTTTCTACTTGCCTCTCCACTAAACTTATCAAGAATGACACCTTCACTCCACTAGCTTCCAGACTATTGAAAGATATACCAACATACAACCTTAAGACAGAAATTCTCCCCTCCAAACCTCCCAAACTAGGCTTCCATGCACAGACCTTGCTTTGTCAGTCCTGGGTCTCACTGTCGGAGCTCTCCCTTCTTTTCTTAAAAATTATTTCTCCTACCCCATATTCTGTTTACAAATAAAAACACATTTCAAGACTCTAGGAAAATGCAACTGCTATCCTTCTGGTCATATAATTTAACTTCTTCAGTCTACAAACCTTGCTCTGACTATTTTTGATTGTGACTCTTTCAGTATGCCAACTCTGATTTCTACTCAATATATTATGCAAGTATATATTGTGCTTTTTCACTCTATGTTATTTTATCCATTGCCTTTATTAACAGGTTTAAAACACATTGTACCTTTCACAAAACTGTCCCGGATCAACCCCAAAAGTAGTAAACTGCCTACATTCTTCTGAAAGAATTCAACTAGCACTCTTCTCATAACACTGTAGATGTTACAATTGAGCCTGATAAGTCAGAAGTTTCCTGCTACAAAATCCATCCTAATGATAGCAACAAGTGAGGGCAAAGCCTGCTTGCAGACATCTGTTAAATAAAACATGCAGACAGTCTACAAGGTTTTGTTTTTACTGGTGAGAAAAAATCTGGATATATTGTCAGGGGCCAAAAGTGGAGCAGGTTTTTTTCAGTCTTAGATAAAGCTAGTTACATATGATAAGTTATGTTAGGTGGATTGTCCACAGAGTACCACAGTGAAGTAGTCACACAAAGCAGGTTGTTGAAGTGGATGCCGGATGCTGATAACATTTTGCAGCTCTTAACCACCAAAACCGAATCTAAGAACACACTGTAGCTCCAGGAAAGTTTTATTATACAGATTTACCGCTTTCATCTAGCTCATTCATAGACTTCTTCAGAATCAATTAAACAGTACAACCATCCCCTATTTATCTAATTCACTGGAAAAAAAAATCACATGACAAAATTATATTAATACAAATCCATAATAAAGTCATTGAACACAGATCATAAAACACAGTAAAAAATATGTACAAAATAAAAAATAAAAAAAAACTTTCAACTAGTGATGTCGGTTAGATTAGAGATTTCCATTTTAAAATGGTTATTAGACAGACAGGCTAAAGGGTAAAATAAATTACGTTTCATTTATGCATAAAATTCAGTTAATCAAAAAGGAAAATAACCTTGCTGGCCATGCGTAGTGGTGCTGCGGTGGCATTGTCGCCTCACAGCAAGACTTTGTCCCGTTCGATTCTCAGCTAGAGCGTCTTCTGTGTGGAGGCATGCGTGAATGGGCATGCCTTCGCTGAAGGTTGCGCATCAGGGCTGGTAACTCGACATGTAAAAATCCACTACCAAACATTAGCGGACAGGAGTTCCGCTGTGGCGACCCCTAACCGGGATAAGCCGAAAGACACAACAACATTAAAAAGGAAAGATAAGCATAAAGTGTGCAGACAGAATGTTCTTTTCTCAAGGAAAAGATCAGCTACAGAATGCTCCTTAATGAAGCACAGACAAAGTCTGAGACCAAGGTTAGACAAAGTAAATAAAGGAAATTTACAAGGCTAAAAGTAATATACTGTGCTGTGTTCAGGAAAGCAGAGCAGTTAAGGTTAGTAAGTTTGTTCGACCTGTTACTTCAGAGAAGATGACAAACACTCGAGCCTGAGAACAAAAAACAGGCCATCTAGAAACTATATCAGCTTACGTTGTTCAGGACAATCAGAATAATGTGCAGCAACTTAAACTGTTTATCAGTACTGTTAATGGAGACCGTATTCAGATATTGTGAACATTTAATAAAACCTAATTAAATGAACTAGTGTTTGGAGAACATTCTGAATGTACAAGACTTGGTCCATAAGGGAGTGACTGACACCTATTTAGCACAAAAACTCTAAACCAAAAAACAACAAAAAGGTGTAGAACACATGACCACGTTTATTCAGCAAAACCAGCTCCCTCCAACACATTATGCTTAATTGTCATTTAAAGTTATACATCTCCAAAAATTACTTAAAGTAAATCATTAAATTATTAAAGTTAAATGCATTTAAAAATTCTAAATAGTTACAAATCATGTAAATAAGCAATATAAATAATGAAAATAGTATAAATCCATGTATCAACCACCTTTTCCACCACGATATATATACTATACTATAAATACTATTTTCATCATTTATATTGCTTATTTACATGATTTGGAACTATTTAGGATTTTTAAATGCATTTAAAATGTGTTTCTATAACTGTTATTTATTGGGCTATTCCTTTTTGTATTAGCAATTTTTGGTGGTATATAACTTTAAATGACAATTGAACATAACGTGTTGGAGGGAAAACAATTCTGAGTGAGGGCATTTAAACTCATTAAGTAATGTACTTTAATCTGATGAAGTCCATTTAAGTTTACACAGATGAAAGCGCTTATCTGGTTTTGCTGAATAAACGTGTTCGTGTGTTCTACACTTTTTTGTTGCTTTTTGGTTTAGAGGTTTTGTGTTTTACCTATTCAGCACAAGCTTGGGTAATTAAGAGTTTAGTTTCTCAGTCTCATTGTATACAGTGTTTCCAGCTAATTATGGTACAGAACAGTATTTTCAATTTTACAAGGTCATTAATTAAACTTTGACAAAAGTCTTGAAATACTAACTAGTGAAATGTGTTCATTGAGACCTGGTGGCATACATGCATTTAGCTTTAATTGCCACATAGCTTCCTCATGTTCTATCAAATCCACCCATGGCCCCCCCTTGCAAATTTGTATATACCACATCCAATCCAAACAAATGAGAAACCATGTTCCGGATACTTCTCCAGGTGTTTGTATAACAAGTTATTTGTCTGTTTCTTCCTAATATCAAGCAAATGCAAATGCATGTATGCCACCAGGTCTCAATGAACAAATTTCACTAGTTAGTATTTTAAGACTTTTGTCTTACAAGGTTTAATTAATTACATCACTAGCTGAAAGTTGTCTTCTTTATTATTTTTTATTTTGTATATATTTTGAATGTGTTTTATGATCTGATATATTTGTTCAGTGACTTTATTATGGATTTGTATTAATATACTTTTGTCATGTGATTTTCACCATAATATTAATGCTTTCATTTGGATGTTAAGATGATCACCATATTCCTCAGGAGAGAGAGTAGGTCCACTAACTGCCATTCATGCACTCAAGGTTACTGGTTTTAGGGCCCACATTATCTCACCCCAATGCCTTAAGGGTGAGATGTCTTACATTAGAATTTTATAGATGAAAATGGACATCCCCACATGGGCTTTAAAGTTATCAAAAACCTAGGTAAATGGAAGGTTCTATACTTAGGAGAGTTCATTGCGTGTTTGAATGTTTGTTAGTTACATCAAACTGTTAGGAGGACTGTTTTATCAGACTGACAGTATACAGCAGGATACTGACATGTTTTGCAGGATTCTCAACAGTGAGGAGTGAGATTTTGCACATTCCCCATTGTTTTGCAATTTCAGATTTGATTTGGTAAATATAATTAGCAGGTGGGTTTGGGTGCACAGGGGGCACACCCCTGCATAAATCCTTTTTTTGATTAATTGAGGTTCACCCATTTATGGTTGATGTAGTATATGGCAATTTAGTAAAATAAAATCACTTGGTAATATGGTAAATGCTGGATGAATCCTTGAATTATGTTTTACATAGTAGTAGTGACATTACATATCCTAACACCTTCAGGCCAGAAAAGCCTTATTATGGCCACAGAAAGCCAAGTGATAGTTACTCATTCCTTCACAAATCTGTTGATTGCAGTGTTTGTTCTTCTAATCCGTAAGACTACCTATGACAAGCACATTACCAGTTTGGACAGGCTGCTCTGTTTACCTCAGGGGTCTGCAGACTATTGGGTGCTTTATTAAGCAGTGCTGCCTTGTACAGCATTAGGATAATCTGTGAGTGATAAGATGTTAGCCTAAGTGTCAGAGGTTCTGTGCAGGTCTGTCCACGGGTCTTGGTAGGAGCACTTTTAAGAAAGTCTGCATAGGTTTTAATGGAAAGTAGCCGAGTACCACTACCATTATAAAGTGGATTATAGTCATTTTATTTAAAACCTAGTTATTCAAGCCTAAGCCATCGAAAGAGCTTAAACACAACTTATAACCCGACTGAAGTTTGAGCAACCTTAAAATTTGTTATATTAAATAGGTGGGAGCAGGAGCAAAGCTACTTGCATAGAAGCCTGTGGGAGCCTTCCCTCCACATAAAACAGTGGTGCAGTTTCAAGCCTATTTTATGATAAGACTCAATCAGAATATGAATAAAACAGATATGATTGGAAAAAACATCTATTTGTTGACAGTTTTGCCAAGAGTAAATGATACAAAGATAATTAATGAATAGCTCACAAATATGCTAATATAGTCAAAACCAATATCTTGGTGTCTGCTTTAAGTGGACTGACCATATTATTTGCCCTTTAATTAAACTGATGTATTACATGGATTTTTGTTGCTGCTGCCCATTCTGGAAACTAGTTCAATTTTTCAAATCTGTCTAATGATTCTTATCAGGGCTCTAAATTGCTTAATATTTTTAGTACAGGGCACAGCATTTTCTACTATACTGTTTTTATTTTGTAACTATTATACCAGGTTCTAACAGGGACACATTTACTGAGCAAAGGTCCATAGCATTTAGAGAATACATCAGCATCCCGAAGTACTGTGAATTATTGTCTGATCTCTATCCCCATGCATAATAGAGGATTATGAGATTACAACCTGCATATTATGTGCTCGAAACAAGGATGCTAAGAACCTATTCACCTCGAGAACTGTGCAGTTTATCTCCTTCTCTAGTCCACAGAAGTGGGTGGAATTTCTGAATCTCCTAGAAAAGCATGAGATGCAAACAATGGTGGGGAACATAGTTGCAGATGTGCTGTTGGCAAAGAAAAAAAAGAGAATTATGAAACAGAATTAACATAGGATCATAGGAGATTACTAGGCTAATGGCTCTGGCCCTTACAAGCTTCAATCAGCACCTGTTACCCTGTCAATGAGGGACACAGGTAGAACCCCTGTTTGTGGTTGTCCATCCATGCATCAAGGTTGCGCTTGAAGAAGATCAGCAATGTACTTTGTTTGACGTGTATGGGGAGTCTATTCCGGAGGCGGGGCAGCCTCTGGGAGACAAACCTGTCTCTCCAGTAGGTTTTCTTAATGTCGCATATTAGATTTAAGCCTTTCGATCGGGTACTACAAGAGGAGTTAGATTTATGGATATGGAGCATCTCTAGTGGAGTAGGGTTTGAGATCGCCTTGAAGGCGAGACACTGATCACCTCTGAGCAATCTGTCAGACACAGAGTAGAGTGATAGTGATTTGAGCCTGTCCACATAGGACAGGTGTTGGGAGGCCATGGATTCTCAGTGTGATGTATTTCTGTGGCCTTTCCAGTTGGTGCAGGTGTTTGGAGCGGTACATACCAAACAGAGCGTTGTACTCTATTATTGGCCTAATGAGGGAGGAGTACAGAGAGGTAATAACCTCCTTTTTTTCTGGATGGAATCCCTTTACTTATGAGATGAACCAAGTAAAAAGACTTTTCTGACCATTGCCGCTACATGATGGTCAAATGTGAGATTGTTGTCAACTTGTGTACCCAAGTCTCTCACCACAGGTGGTGTGACTAGGGGGTTGCCGCTAATGTGGTAATCAGTAGGTGCCGTGTTTTTGCCACCTGGTATGATCATACATTTTTTGCATTTAACTTTAGGCCAGTGACTTTGGCACAAGTCATTTGTTGCTGTGAGACCCTCTTAAAGTATGTTAACATCATTTGGGGAGTCAATGACAAGCACCCAGCTTACAGTCGTCCGCAAACTTGGTCAACCACAGGCCTTTTGTCTTTGCCTGGACCTCTGAGAAGTAGATGCCAAACAGCAGGGGTACCAGGACAGATCCCTGGGGGACACCACTAGTGACAGGTCTGCTATCGGAGGTAGTAGCACCTATTTTGACCTTGAGGGTCCTATCAGTGAGCCAGTTGGCCACCCACCTGATGAGATAGGGATTTACACTAAGTTCCGTTAGCTTTTCGATGATGCCTGAGTGAGGGACTGTGTCAAAGGCTTTAGTCAAGTCAACGTAAGTTGTGTGTACTGACTTTCCCTCATCCAATGCCTTGGTGACAGTCTCAAAACAGTCAACCAGGTTCAACAGGCAAGATCTGCCCTTGACAAATCCGAACTGGGTGGTGGTCAAGTGCTTGAAGATTGCCTATGTCCTTGTTTATGAGGTCCATAGTAATATGCTCCATGGCCTTACAGATCAGATTTGTCAAGCTAATGGGGCGATAGTTTCCAGGGTCAGTAGTGGCACCACCTTTGTGCAAAGGGATGACAATGGCAGCTCTCCACTCTCCTGGAATGAAGATGTTGCAGAATACAGCCTGGGATACTATCAGGCCCCATGGAAACTGTGTTGGTTGCCTTGGTTAGGGCCTTTAACACTTGATCTATGGACATGTGAGGTGTGGGGCAAGTATCGGGATGTCACATGGGGCCTTTGGGGGGCAGGGGTTGAAGTTTGCGCTTAACCTATCTGCTTGCAGGTTGGCTAAGTCAACAGGATCAGTGTAAGTGGTACAGTTAAGAACTAATTTGGAAAAAAAAACCTGGGTTTTGCCATGCAGGTTTCTGATGTAACTGAAAAAGGCTTTGTGGTTAGCCTATGTTTTGGAGGCTAGTTTTGATCCATAATTGGCTTTGGAGGTTTTCACCAGTGATCTAATTTACTTGGGGCTAAGGAGGGAGTTTTTCCAATTGGGAATTTGTGCCTTTTTACCCTTGGACAACAGTTTCTTCCTTTTGTTGTAAAACCTATAGATAGAGGATGTCCACCACACAGGTTTGTGAATCCTTGAGGAGCATGTTTTAGTTCTGTTGGGTATGCTGAGTCCATGTAGTTGTACAGGTATACTGCAAAGGCATACTGTTCAGCATATTTGTCTGCATCCTCTGAGGGGGGCTGGTGGTGTGAAGCAATTAATACCCTTTCTTAGAAGGTTGCAGTCAGTTTTTGAGAATTTTTTTTAGCCTGGTTACGGCTGGGGGGGGGGGGGGCTGGTGGTGGGGGGTGGACGGGACAGACAGTTCGAATGAGAGAGACTGATGGTCTGATTTCACAAGGGAAGAACTTACTATGGGGGTTTTGCAGCAGCTGCTCATGTTGGTGAGAACCAAGCCTAGAAATACTATCTCCTCTTGTAGGGGATAAGACAAGCTGGTCTAGGGCATTAGAATTACTGAAGTCAAAGAATCGCTGGGTGAGTGCATTAGAGCAGGCATAGTTCACCTCGTTTATGATAGGGTAGTTGAAGTCACCAAGGATCAGGGTGTTAGGGGATAACTTGATGGACTCAAGTAGATCCAGGTAGGAGGAGTGGGTATCCTGAGTCATGGAGATGTGTCTATAGCTGGCTATAACTTGGATGGGTGCCTTGCCAATTGTCAATTGCACCTGGAGAAGTTCTAGTGCATAATGTTGGCAAACCAGTCTGGCGGTGTGCTTGTCTTTAATGAAAATAGAAACTCCACCACCCTTAGTCTTCATTTTGGGGTCAGAATGTGTGAAAGCTAAGAAAGAAAGAATCAGGACACCAATATGTGTATTTGCTTCAAGTTATCTGTCGGGAAGGTTTGCAGTTTACATTACATAATATTTAGATATTATGCCACACACAGAGTTAAAAATAATGTTTCTGGAAAGGTTATAATACTTTACAAAGGAGGTTTCAGCATTTAGGTTACTTTAATCCACAGATATTTAAGTAGCCAGCATCATATCTATGTATTGACTGCAATAATAAATACTCTGGAAGCCATGCACTCCGAGTATATGGTTCAAGGTCAAGAGTGTGTCACATATGGCTACAATTTTGAAGTGAGAAAGTGTTCTGACAGCTGTATAACAACAGTGTTCATTTATAAAGAGTAAAACTAAGAGATATATGAAGTGTAGGGATACCCGAATATCTATGGGACATTAAAAATAAATTCAGATAGACTTTTGGCAAGCCACTTTATTGACTGCATAGATAAGGACACTGGTTTACAAATATTTACAAATCTACAAATATATTTGCACATATTCAAAATCCCTATTAGACCCCCTCACTCCTTTTTCCATAGCCACCATCTAATTTTACTTAATATTGTTGCTAAAATCCAGTTACCATTAGACATAATTTCATTTATTCTTTCATTCCATATAATCAAAGTGCCATAAAATAACTTTAACATATCTTTTACTTCTTTTCTTATAATATCCATATTTAATCATACCCATGATGATTTCATCCACAACTTTTATTTATTTGAAAAAAATCTTCTTTACCTAGATTTCCCCATAAGTTTTTTTTTTACTCTTACATTTCAAAAAGACATGTTCAGTAGTGTTTTCTTCTTGAAAATGTAAACATATTCTATCAAATTTCTTTTTAGATGGCATATTTCCTTTTACTGGTAATTTATCTATCACTAGTCTCCACAAAAAAATCGTAACATTCTCCTTTCTGATTACACCATTTGCTTCATATTTTTATAGCTTAAATTCTTCATCCGTTAGATTTCCCCATGGTTTTACACAGTAATGTTTTATCATTACATTATTATACCATACATTTCTTTATTTTTCTGTAGCAATTTTTATTTTCCACAAAATTATTTTTCTTGGTAATATTTTATTTCTTCATTTATACACTTTTTTCTTTTCTATTTTTACTCTTTTACCATATCCCAAAATGTATCATAATTAATTATACAATTTTACCACTAATCTCTCATCTTTTTCATTTATCCACTTTAACACTTTGTACAAATTTAATGAGGCAGCATACACTACTGGATTAATTAACCCTAGACATCCTTCCTCTTTATTAAAATACAAAATTACACTTTTTACTGGTTTAATCTAGAACCCCATAAACAAAAAAGAAAAAAAATCTACAATAATTCCTTTTAAAATACTGCTGCAACATAAATACACTTGCTAAGTATGCTATTTTCCCATCAATACTGAATTTATTAAATCAGCCTTTTTTCTGAATGATCATTTATATGTTTTCCAGAAAAGACATTTGTTTTACTTCTGTTGTTTTTCCCCACTGAATTCTAATTGCATCTATATTCCCAAATGTTATACCCACCACAGAAAGTTCATTAATTGTAAAACATATGTCCCTATCTTTACTACAGCACCTAAACCATTACTTTTCTGTTTATTTAAAGCGACCCCTATCACCACCAGTCACTGATTTGTACAAATTATTACTTTTTTATCCCAATTTTGTTTTTTTTTTTTTTGTGATTATCATGTCATTTGCATGTTAACAGGACTGGAATTCTTAACCCTTCAGGTGTTATATACCCTGCCTCCTTCATTCTGTACTTTATTTCACATTTACAGCTAATGCCAGGAGTGTACAACTAATTGGGCATCCCTGTCTTACACCACTCTTCATATGCACATCTTGGCTTAATCAGCCATTTACAAGTATTTTTACTTTATTACTATACACTGACATATGTAATTTTTGGGTCAACTTCTAAATCTTGAAAGCTCATAAACTTGAAATTCAAAATATTGAGTCCAAAATCTTGAAAGTTCAAAATACTGAAAACTCAAAATACTGAATTTCATAACATTGAAAAAACAGAGTACACCAACACTTACAATATTCCAACACAACTACATAACAAAACATATTACTCTTCTCCAATTACAAGCAGGGGGAAAGCCCCCCTGCACCCCCTATGTGGGGGACTGTGCCCCCAAACCCCCTGCTATTTAAATATATCAACTCCGAGATCACACTCCACAGAAGAAAAATGGCGAACATACCATTACGTGCTTCATGACTGCCTGTTGTAACCTTAGTTATGTTCCCTTTTAATTTGCTATACAACAACATAACTCATCTTAGTGTAGTAAAGTGCAATTTTGGAGATGATATATTTAAGTAGCAGGGTATGTGGGGGGTGCAGCCCCTCACACTGGGGTGCAAGGCGGTTTCCCCACCTAATAGTGAAGTAAACCAATATGCTTTGTCTTTTATTTGTTTCTCTATGTACTTTTGGTGGAGTATAGTAAGTGTTAGTATGCTGTACTTTTTTTCAATATTATGAAATTCAGTATTTTGAGTTTTCAGTATTTTGAACTTTCAAGATTTTGGATTCAGTATTTTGAATTTCAAGATTATGAACTTTCAAGATTTAGAAGCGGACCCATAATTTCCTAACTTTCTCACTTATATTATATCCTTTCATTATTACCTACAAGATTTCATGTCCAATTGTATCAAATGTCATATTAAGATCTCCAAGATTTTCACTTCTTTTCTATCCACATCATCCACAATTTCTCTATCAACTATACTGTCTATACTGTCTTCCATAATATTTTTTATTTAAGTGTCAAATCTCTTTTGTATTATTCAGTATCATTGTTCACCAGTTTTTCAATTAAATTCATAAGGAAGAAGGATGACAAGTATTCCACTACATAAGTCTTTATACATAAAACCATTTAACCATTCATTCAAAATCTTTTTTTTTTTTTTTTTTTGCCAATCCCTTAAATTTTGACACATTTCATACCTTATTCCATCTGGTCATGCAGTCAAATCTATTTTACTTGTATTAATTCTTTATCTAGCTCATATAAAAAAAAATCTCGTTTTCAACGCCTTATTCTCCTTTTCTGTTAACTTTTTTTACAACCTTTTTTTCTTTAAACATTTATTGTACAAATTGTACTACACTATTCATAATCTTTTTCTGAGTTCTTAAATATTTATTGTACAAATTGTACTACACTATTCATAATTTTTTTCTGAGTTTTCTATTTCTCCTTTCACATTTTTTCTTTGATTACACTACCATCTTCCTTTACTAATCTACTTAAGTAACTTGATACTGCTGGTCCTTTTCCTTGTAAAAAAATATCTTCGCTTATATAACAATTCTTGTATTTTTTCTTGACTTCTTTTTTCTTTGTCAAAGCATTTTCTATCATTATGTTTGAAATCTTCCAATGTATCATACATTTTATATTTTTCATTATTTTTATCACATCATGCTGGTACTGTAAAAAAATATATATTTTCTTTAAATATGATCTGCCATTCAGAGCAATTTTTATAAAATGTTCTCATAGTAGTATGATCTTCCCATAACTGAGTTACTAATCTTTCCTTCTTCATTCCATGCTTTCTTATTTATCCGTTTTATTCCTTTGCCTATTTGTATATATTCACCATTTTCCTTTATCTCTAGCCATATTACAAGATGATCAGAAAATCCTGTTTCAGCTACCACTGCTTCTTCTATAACTAAACCTTCTCATACTAGAAAAATAATCTATTTCAGTTCTATCCAGACTCCTTTTAAGTCCATGAATTTTTGTTTTAACTTACCACCTCTTATAACTTCTAACATTTTTCCTATTTCCTTTCCTTTTATGCTTGTCTCTTAAACCACAATTAAAGTCTCCTGTTATTATAACATTCATATTTGCTGCACAATCTAAAATATGATAAAATAAGCTTTCCTTTTCTTTACAATTAGTATAAACATATTTTACATTTCTATATACTTGTTCTTTCCATTTTAAATCTAAATGGTTAATCTTCCAATTTTGCTAAAGTTGCATCCACTATCTTTACTGTATTTATACAGAATACTGCTATTCCAGAACATTTCTGAAATTCCAGATCATCTTACCTCCCCATAGCTTCTCTGTTTGTAATCTTTCTTCATTTGTTAAAAATCTTGTGTCTTATAAATATCTACATCACATTTATTATACCACTCCAAAATCACTGTTCTTCTTACTATATTCTTAATACTATTCACAGCTACAGAAAACACTCAAATTTTCATTTTCCAGTTTTCTTAGATTTGTGGTTGCATAAGTTCGTTGCCAATTACTAAACTAGCTGCCTTAATGACGCATTCTAAACCTAGCCAAATTCCATCCCAAAGGTGAGACTCAGACACTGTACCTTGTGTCTGAGTCAAACATCTTAACCATTACACCAACCCCAACCATTAGCTGTATACATTCTTTTTTTATCCATTTCCTTTTTCTTTCTTTTGTACTTGTCCCTTTACATTTTCTTTTTCTGTCTTTTACACTTTTACCAATAGAATTCTTTTTTTTCTTTTAATATCTTCCAATTTATGTCTTCATCACTTATGTCAAAGCCTTCGTCTATGCATTTTTTCTTCATCTAATTTTTCTTCTTTCTACTACTTCTAAAATGTCTTCTCTTTGATCATTTTCTTTTTCCTTATTCTTATTTTAATTTGTATCATACATCCATAAATGCCCAATTTTGTTACATTCACACCAGTTTAATTCACATTTTTTGCATCATATCCCATTTCCATAAAATATATTTACCTTTATTACAGTTACTTATAAAGTCTCCTTTTCTACAAAAAAACGTGTTTTGGGTTGTTCCAAGTATTTCACAACACCCCTATTCCCCTCCATATTCTTCGCTTGGTATATGTACATTTTTTATCTATTTTTCTCTTTAACACAGTATTACACTCCTACCTGCCAGTCCATAAACCCCTTTTATCATAAACTTTTTCAATGTCCATTACACTTCTTTATATAAAGCTTTCAAATATCCTTTCAAAGTCTCTTTTCCACCTCTGTCCAAAACTGTACATGAATTTATTTCCCTGTTACATGCTATCACAAAGATTCCATGAGTTAATCTTTTTCATATTCTCCAAGAACATTTTCCATTGAAAAAACAGTCTCTAATATAATGTCACAAAATGTCTATTAATAAAAATAAATGCTCTTACCCCATGTGCTTTTACACCCAAATGAGCTATTAAATTGTCCCACACTTCATACCTTTCCATATTTTTATCTTCTTTACTTTGAATCCTTACCGCGTACTACCATTTTTTATTTCTGTTACTCTCTTTTGCCTTCTTTTACTTTCTCTGCATGTTTTCTTTTCCATCTCATCACTATTCTTCAAGATTGCCACAGCATCCTCATCCTGCGTTTTCTCCTTAATGTCCCCCAAAAAACATCTCCTTCATTTTATGACTCATTCGGCATCTCCATTTCTTTAAGTAAATCATCCCACAATCCTCCTGTCTGGAGGGTTGTAATTATACATCCATCATTTGCAGACTCATCTCCATCAAACAGATTTCTCTGAAACATCTCCTCAGAATCTTGCATGCATTCTCATGTCTCAGTATTGGCTCTCTTCTCCATTTTTCTCACCACTCCATTATCTCTCTCTCTCTCTCTCCATCTGCCTCCCTATTTCTCTGGGCCACCTCTGCACCTGGAATGGAAACAGGACATGCTCAAGCAAAATGGGTCCCTGGCCAAATTCTCACTAACAGAAGAAATGCCACCTCATGTCTCCCATGAACAGAGGCCACTAGCCTAGTGGGACTAACCTAGTCAACAACAGATGGATAGATAAGAGTTCTGGAAGATTCCCCTTTCTTCTGCAATACTTTTTATATTTGACAACACCTCTAAAGTCCTATTATGTCTTTCCCATCTCTCTTACTCTTGTATATCTACCTCATTTTAAACTCTGTTTAATGTATCCCACTCCTTAGCTATCCTTTCTGAAGAAATGGTTTTCTACCCTAGTAACTCTCAAATGCTTTTCATCATCTATTCCTTAAATCCCTTTCTTTTCACAAAAAAAGTACAGAAGCAGCAGTGACTCTCATTTTACTTCATTCTCCTGTATCTTTATCTTAGTTTATATTGTTGTATGATCTAAAATAATTACTAAATGTGTTTCAAAGCTTTCAATACCCATGTTCCTGTGAAATAAAATTTCTATCCAGTCTAATCCAGTTATTTTACCTTATGGAATAATATACAAATTCTGTCTTGAGCTCTTAACAGCTACTTAAATCTTCTTCTATTCTTTCCAGTCTTTTGTCATTTGACTTATTTTTGAAAGACTAGAAAAATATATACAGTCGTCTGAAATTATCTGATTTTTTTCTCGAAATTACTGGAAGCAATCTCCTGTACTAACTACTTTTTGTTGATCAACTACAATACTCTTCCCTACCACAGTTTTTCCTTATTTTCTAGTCATTTTTTTCTTTCTGCAGACAATGTTTTTGCTGACATCAAGACAGTAACTCAGTTTTACCTAAACTGACAGCTTTTACTGTTTTTTTCCCCCTCAATCTCGGTTTTCACACTGGGTGAACTCTAATCAACCTGTTGGTCAGTGTGCAGCCATCTTGGAAGTCATACACAGTGATGTGTTTTTAAGAGGAGGTATATATTATTACACCTTGAATTTATTAACTGGAAAATACAGTTATTGTTTCACAGTTTCTGGGTAACCTATATTCAGGCCTAATGACAAACTGAACACCAACTCAAAGTAGTTGGAAAAGCAGCAGAAACAACCCATAAGTATAATTATTTTATTTTTTGATGTGTAAGAGACAAAGTGTTTAACAGACACTGGAAAGCTGTTTCAACAGCTAGCTAAATCTACTCCTCCTGCTTGTAATCATTCTTGCATTCTGAAAGTGAAGACTATACCTTAGAGACTATTCATTTCCAAGTATCTCAAGTCCTATCAATATCTTACAAATGAGATTATATACACTCTTGTAATCTAATCTACCACTTATGCATCTATAGTACATTCTCAAAGGACAACACTTTCCCTTTACAGTACAAATACAAAAATGTTCTGTACTCATTAAGTAGCTTAACATCAAATGTATATAATCCAGTTAGTATAAATGGGGACCTGGTAGGCATAGATTTAAAAATCAGACTTACAGTCCTAATCACTACTGTGTTTTCTTTAAAAGTCAGTTTGGTGCTTACTAACATCCCCAAGTCTTTAATAATTGCAACACTTTGCACTTAATGGTGCTCAAAGTCAAACTATATTGAAACATTCTTCAAGTAAGAGTGGAGAGAAATAATGCCTTCATAGTTCGTTTAAACAGTCCCCATCTTACAGTCATCAGCACAAACCAAGAGACAGTGCTTATGGGACAAGTAGGAAAGAAAGCACTATACTGAACAGTACTGGCCCCAACACCAAGACCTGGGGTACATCTAAGTGAACAGGAACCCAAAGTTAAAGCTCAGTGACTGTTGACTGCCTTTACCATCTGAAGTCTCTTTCGTCCCAGCATCAACACCCATTATCTTTTCAAATCCTAGTTCTGGGCTTTGTTAGAAGATAAATCACTCAGTGGAGACAGCAAATATCTATAAATCCAGGTGCCCCCTGCTCCAAAGCAGTCACCACAGTCACTTCGGACTTTGACTGGGTAGCATTTTCCTGACGGATTAAAGTGCAAGGTGTTTTAAACCAAGGACAGATGCAAGTAAATAAATATAAAAGAGATACTTGCTCTAATCAAGGTACTCAACTGCATGAATCAATTTTAATCCTGGACCTCTTCAAGTTGTTAGACAACATCACAGTCATGTAGTACCTCAACAAGCATTTGGGATCCATGTCTTAGTCCCTTTGCAGTACAACCATGTTAAGCTTGGGATATAGCTTGGCAGTAGCAACCAACTGAAGTACTGAGAAACTAAATACCAAAATGAAGAGGCACATCAAACTAAGGATAAAGAATGGAGATCTAACTTTATTACTTAAATGAGTTAAGGGCTTTCGTCTCAGTGATTTGTAGGGACTTCTTCAGAACCAACAATATTTAAAACCACATTCTTTATATAGAAATTACCTTTAAAATTGCCCAACACAATAAACCAATGACCTTTCCTTGGTCATTAAGTACACAATTAACTAATAAAATTAGAGTTAGAGGAACTCCTTTCTGTATAAAACCTTTCTGCTACTAAAAATGCATACAAAATATACATACAATAAAAATGCATATACAATAAAATTAAAACTGAGAAATTATAAAAGGTTTTAAAATGCAATTTATATTGTTTTCATTTAACCCAGGGGTCATAGTAGCATTTAACAACAGTTGCCATTTAAGTTCACATAATTCCAAATGTTCAGGAACAATCCTCCCTTGTGAATCAAAATTTACTTGCTCTCTCTCTCTCTCTCTTATTCTCCTATAGGTTTTCCCAATATAAAATGTAGGGCATTTTAAACATTTCACTAAATAAACCATAAAGTGAAAAAATAAATAAAGAACATAGTTTTATTTTTTTAGTGATCCAGCAAGTAAATTGTGATTCACAAGGGAGGACTGTACCTGAACATTTGGAATTACGTGAACATAAATGGCAACAGTTGTTAAATACTACTACGACCCCTGAGTTAAATGAAAACATTAATATAAATTGCATTTTAAAATTGAGAAATTTTAAAGGGTTTTAATTTTATTGTATATGTATTTTATATGCAGTTTTAGTAGCTGAAAAGTTTTATACAACAAGGAGTTCCTCTAATTTAATTAGTTAATTGTGTACTTAATGACGAAGGAAAGGTCATTGATTTACTGCGTCAAATGATTTTTTAAGGTAATTTCAATATAAAGAATGTGGTTTTGAAAGGTTAGTTCTGAAGAAATCCCTTCAAATCACTGGGACGAAAGTGTTTAAATCATTTAAGTAATAAATTTGGAGTTCAGCTCTTTATCCTTTGTTTATGGAACTTCTGAAGATTCAGAAGGAATCCCCCCTAAAATCATTGTGGTAACCTTTCTTCTGCCCCTGGCAACAGTAGTTCTCCCTTCTTTTGGAAATAAGCAGAGGAAATGACCACAAGTTCCCTCACAGAATGGATTTACTCACACAAAAAAAGGAATGTTTGATGCACCCCGACCCCAGTCAACTTCAACTGACTGTCTGGATTATGGGTTTTTAATTCCCTTTCAATACCTGTTTACTGAGGATATGCCACAGGTAGTAATGGGGAACAAAATACCTGGTACTATGAAGTCATAGATTAGCAAATGGAAAAGGTTTTCTAGCTGGTGCTAGCAACAAAACCAGCACCCATTCAGGGACAGTGTTTCTCTGGTTTTACAGTATTAGTGAGTTACTATCCTATGGCCTTTTTTACTACATCAAGGTTTATCAGACATTTCAGCTTGTCTACCCATGGATCCCCCTCTTTTTGATAGGGGTTTTGTGTAAGAGATAGACAAGAAAAATGGTGGTTCCTCCCTGGAAGCTAACACTTTCTCCATTTGGACCACCTCATACAGTTGACTTAAAAATGTTTTACTTATTGTTTCAATTTCTGCAAGAAGAGTACCTTAACTGCAAACTCTTATGGTGAGGCAACCCCATTTCATTTTCTGCACATACTGGGTTTCTTTGAGAACTAATTCTTTTTTTATGCCTAAAGCGATATCCAACTTCACTAAGCCAAACTATGCATCTCCCTGTTTTCTTTCCTAAACACGTCTCAAACTCATCTTTAACATATTACTATGAACCAAGACTTCTTCAGATCTAAAATACAAATAATGATACTGAATTTATATACCTAAAAAACCCACAATGCATTCTGTCATCTGACTAAGTTTTTTTTTTTGGGGGGGGGGTAGGGAGGCCTGGCTGAACTATGTAGGTCAAATACACCATGCTCAACCAAGGCCCCTTGTCACTGCAGGCTGTATGACCTTGTATATCCATGATGGCTACTTCAATGCAAAAATCACTGTAAGATAAAGTGCAAAAAACAACAAATAACTACCAGTACAGTACTGACAAGTCTTCTTGAGCTCCTCGGGCTCCATCTCGCTTAATATCAAAAGGTTTGTGGTCAGAATCCCGCCTTCATCCCAATCTGGACTAAGGCCTAAAACTGGCAAGATTTAACAGTATCTGGCACATCATCTTTCACTGTGTGTGTTTTCAAAACGTAAAACTTTCTCATAATTATTTTTTATCCAATTAGATACTTGATTTTTATTTCATATATTTCATTTAAATGATATCTGACTGATGATCTTTCTGAATTTTTGATACTATCATTTTATTTCACTAGTTTCTATAGCATCGTGTTTCCTGCACTGTAGTTTGTAGATTATTTTCTTGGGACTCCACTGTAAATGGGATTTCCCAGTTGAAATCTCCCAGTGAGTAAAAGTAAATAAATGAAAAGTAAAGTAGAGTCGATTATCCAACAAGTCAATTATCTGAACATGGTCTTCCAAAGTTTTTGGGTAGGAAAAATCAAAGTCTGAATAAGTAAACATTGTATGTATTCACTTGTGCATGTTTTTTGAGCTTGCAGCCTGCTCATGTGTGAAAAATATTCTTTACTGTTCACTGGAATCACTGAATGGTTGAAAAGTGTACTCCCTGCATGCAGAAAAAAAAGATTTTAGAAGTTTTTATCTGGTTCAATGTAAAACTACCCTTGGTGCCAATTATAGGTTCATAGTTAGGTAACTAGGCTATCAGCCCAAGGGCCTACGTAAGCCTAGCCAGCAAGGTTCCATAGCTTACGCCACCCAAGAAAGTTATTTTCCTGTGCCACTGTCCAGCAGAGACACAGAAGTGATCTCCAGGGTGTATTTCCTATTTCCCATCCACTCATCAAGATTTTTCTTGAAGAGTGCTAATGAAGAACTTTGCTCGACATAGATGAGTAGCTTGTTCCAGAATATAGGAAGTCTCTGGGACAGGAATCTATCCCTCCAGCGTGTCCAGTTTATTGTGGTGACAAGGTTTAGGTCCCTAGAGCATGTAGCTCAGAGGGATTGGGATTTCTTTAGGTGTAGCATGTCCAACAGCTCTAGGTTTGACATAGCTTTACATGTTAGGCAGAGATCACCTCAGAGAAGGCGATATGCTACAGAGTAAAGCTGGAGTTTTTTTTGAGGCAGTCAGTGTAGGGCATTTGTTTGAGGCCAGTAATCTTTTTTGTGAGGTACTTCTACGGCCTTTCCAGCTGCTGCAGATGTCTTGCGAGGTACATTCCAAAAGGGGCGCTGTACTCTATAATGGGTCTAACGAGTGACGAGTAGAGGGGAACAACAACCTGTTTTTTCCTGGATGAGAACTCTTTTATGATGAGGTGTGCCACGTAGAAGGACTTCCTAATGACTGTGGCGATGTGACTATCAAAGGAGAGACTACTGTCCACCTGGGTCCCAAGGTCTCTTATCACGCATTCAGTGTTAAGTAGATTGCTGCCTATGTGGTAGTTCATGGGTACAGAGTTTTTACCAAAGGGGATGGCAATGCACTTTTTGGCACTGAGCTTGAGGCCATGGCTATGACACCAGTCATCTGTCTCAGTGAGGCCCTTCTGTAGGATGTCCACATCATTTGGGGACTTGACTATGGCTCCTAGTTTGCAGTCATCAGCAAACTTCATTAGCCAGAGGCCTTCTGTGTTAGCCTGTACCTCAGAGAAGTAGATACCAAACAGGAGAGGTCCGAGGACGGATCCCTGTGGTACTCCACTTGTCAATGCTTTGAGGTCAGATTTTGAGTCTGCAACTTTTACAGTGTGGGTTCCTTCAGTGAGCCAGTTGGCAACCCATCTTGTGACGTAGGGATTTATACCTAGTTTAGTGAGTTTAGCTATAATTCCAAAATGGGGGTTGGTGTCCAAAGCCTTGGCGAGGTCAAGATAGGCTGTGTGAACCACCTTACCCTCATCCACGACTTTGGTGACTACCTCAAAGAAGTCAATCAGGTTCAGGAGGCGTGATCTGCCCTTCACAAACCCGAACTGGGTGAGATCCAGAGTTTGGAGGTTACCAATGTCTTTGTTTATGAGTTCCATGAAGATATGTTCTATGGCCTTGCAGACCAGGCTCGTCAGGCTAACAGGTCGATAGTTTCCGGGATCAGTGGTGGCTCCCCCTTTGTGGAGTGGGATAACTGTTGCTGTGCACCATTCAGTGGGCACAAAGCCTGATGCGAGGCTGTTATTGAACATGGTGCTTAAGTGGGGAGCCAGTTCGTTCTGAAGTTTGTGTAAAAAGCAGTCTGGGATGTTGTCCGGTCCCATGGATGCTGTTTTTTTGGCTTTAGAGAGTGCAGCTTTTACCTACATAGTTGTGATTACAGGGACTCTGCATTCTTCCTGTATAGATATGGGCTCTTTGGGGGGGGTGAGAGGGGGGTAAAGTTAGCACTGAACCTATCTGCCAGGATGTTGGCAATATCAGCTGGTTCTGTAATTTTCGTGGCTTTGTGCTGTAACTTAGAGCAGATCTGGGTGTTGCCATCTGGATTCTTGACATAGCTATAGAATGCTTTGTGGTTGTCCTTGGATTTAGTGGCGATTTTGTTTTTGTAGCTAGCTTTGGAGGATCTTATAAGGGATCGCAGCTTCTTACTGAGGCTGACCAGGGAGCTCCTCCACTCATGGGATTTTACTCTCTTTTGCAACAGTTTCTTCCTTCTGTTGTACAGTTTGTTTATGGCAGGGGACCACCAGATTGGCTTCCTTTTTTTGGAGGATAGCGTCTTGGTTCTGTTTGGGATAGCACGATCCATGCACTCGTATAAATGCTTATAGAGTGCATTTGTGTAGGATTCAGCAGTTGTAACTGTATTGTCCCATCTGCATGGGTGTCATGAGGTTCACCACTTCTGTCTTAAGAAGCATAAAGTTGGCTTTGGAGAAATTTTTTACTGTGGTTTCCTTAATGGGGGGTGGGGGCGGGATGTGGATATCAAGGGTGATAAGCTTATGGTCGGATCGTACCAACGAGGAGTTGACTTCAGGTGTGGAACACCGGTCACTCATGTTGGTAATTACTAGGTATAGGAATCAGGATATTGTTGCCTCTGGTGAGGGTGTGGATAAGTTGATCTAGGCATTGGAGTTTATAAATTCCAGAAAGCATTGAGCTAAGGAGTTGGTACACAAGTAGTTTTCCCAGTTAAGGTGGGGTAGTTGAAGTCGCCCATTATTAGGGTGTTTGGTTGAACCCTCATATTTTCCAGTACATCAAGAAAAGAGGAGTGGGAATCCTGGGGCATGGTGGGGGATTTGTAGCAAGCTACAATTTGGATTGCAGTTTTGTCCAGAGTTAGTTGCACTTGGATAACCTCTGATGCATTATACTGAGCAACTAGCCTGGAGGTGTGGATATCCTTAATGAATATGGACACACCTCCGCCTTTGGTGTTTCGGTCCAGGTTACATTGCCGAAAAGTGTGGTATGAGTTATAGTCTGGTAGTGCAGGGGTGCTCTCTGGAGCCTTGAACCAGGTCTCAGTCACTGCACAGATATTGATGTTCTCCATTTTAAGGAGTGCCTCGAGTGAGTGCATTTTGAGATTTAGACTTCTAGCATTGAGTAGCATTACCCTCAGTTTTTGCTTGCCTGTTCCTGTTATGGTGGTGAATTTGTTATTTGAACCCTGCCTAAAAAAGGCACTATGGGGCAGCAAGAGCGTTAGCCAGTATCCAGAATCCCAGAGGCAACAGGTGCAGGACATCTGTGGCAAAGCATCGTGGTCTGTCGACCATGTCATCCCAAGCACACAGATACTGGATCCCCTTAGAATGACACCAGAAGCTTAGCCAATTGTTGAAGTCAATCATTTTGTCCTTGTACTGCGGTATCATTCTGGGAGATGGCAGAATGCTACTTAGGGCTAGGGTCATACCTGCCTGGGCTACAAGATCGGAGAGCTCTTCCATGTGTCTTTTCATGTAGTCCAGGGAGGTACATCTCAGGTCATTCACACCAACATGGACAATGACAGAGTCATATTTGTACTTGTTGTGGAGTGACCTGAGTACGTGGGTTATGTGGTGGATCCTGGCACCTGACAGGCAGCTGACAGTAACCTTCTCCTTGTTTAGCCTGGTGAGTGGGACATCAGTGTGCTTGACTATAGAGTCACCTATGACTAGTGTGTTGGGTACGCTGTTTTGCCTTATTGGTTCAGTCATTAGTTCAGATAATCGACTCTCTATTGTATTGTAATCTTAGCAAATAACACCATTTTTGTGGTTTTATAAGCCCATGTGTAGCATACTTAGAATAGTGTTTGGCCACAGCTAGCATAAACAGGAGTCCACATGAAGTGCTTTTTATGCAGAATGGATTTGAGCACTTACAAATTTTGATAGTGATGTTTACCTAATGTATCACTATGAAGTGTGAGTAGTGACACCTGGCACAGCGAGAGCAGTGTTAAAGTATAAACAGTACAGATACTGTTAGCCATACCTGTGTACACTTTTATATGTATGATGAAGAGAGATTAAATACACATCATAAATTGTGATTTTCTGAGTAAAATAATTCATACACTTCTGAAACTGAGTTTTAACATTAGCTAGAACTTTAGAAATGCAGTATGGCTATCAAACTGCATCTTTTTTCTTAAGTTGAACCGTATTTTGAGGTTTCACTCATTTGAAAACTGCTCTGCTCAGGGAGCCATATTGTGCGTTACCAATAACTTGCAGTGCAGTATTTGACCTCCTTCTGTAGGCATCAGATCACTCTTCTCTCATCAGCTGAAAGTAGGACCACAGTAAATTATAACCAGACTCCAAGTACTGTCTTCCGTGTTAAACCTTATTTAGAATATGTCCCTATTTTTATCTGTTATGTACGTAGAATAATACTCGATAATTACTGCAAGAAAATCTCAGTTTCTCTGAGATTCCTGCATTTTGAAAAACATAATACATTTTGGGTTGTTACATCAATTCAGAAAGGGAAATGAAGTCGAGAGATCCTGCTAATTAAGAACTTTGGTTACTTCTTAGTACTACTGTTAATAAAGCTTGAGAAATACAATTTAAAGCTGGTGCTGTGGAAGTGCCACTAGAAAGTTTAAATCCAGAAAATTGTCGAGCAGAGCAGAACCAAACTGAAACGACCAACTTTATTAAGATGCCATGAGAAAATAACAATAGTTCATTCCTTGTGCTTTATTAGTAAACATCTTTAGTAGAAAACACTGGATTTCCAAAAGCTATAACAAGAACAGAACAGCAGTACCATTTATAATTGTTTAATTATCAGGAGTAACTACTTTGAGATCAGAATGTTAAAGTAATCTGAATGCTCTATTACCATCGCTTTAAAAATCCATAATGGGTTGGAGACTGCAGGAAGAGACTGTGGTACTACACTAGCATATTAGAAGGTATTTTTGACAAAACATATAGAAACAGTATAATCGCACAGAGTTTGCAGATTTTGGTGTCGGAGTCAAAACAACAAGTACTGCACATACCGTACCCATGTAATTAGATTAAAACACTCTTAAAAACAAAGATAAAGGCAGCTGAGAAGAAAAGATGAAATTAAAACTGTTATTACTAACGCAGCTGATAGTGTGGGTGAGTAGATGACAATCCCAGAAACTAAGATGGAATGTTTTAACAGAAAAAGATGACTGCCACTCGCACTCATCCTCTAGTCACCTAATTCATTGTCAGCTTTTTAGTTTCCTCACTTCCTTGATCTCTGTCAGCCAAACCTTCCCCAGTAGTGCTGCTTACTGCAGCCATTAATTGCCCATCTAAATGTATGCATATATAGATATATGCTTATAATTGTGTGTGGGTTCTTTAAATGTATTATTTGCTGATGTAATTATGAAAAACTGGGTAATTATTAAGGAAGATCACGAGTTGGCTAGCAAGTTAGGAGACAAGCCAACAATAACTTTAAGGAGAGGTAAAATTTCCTGGAAATGCCCATTATTTCTTCCTCAGACAATCAAGATTTTACTAAGAACAGATGTGGGTTTTGTAGAGTCTGCCCCTATATATAATGTACCCAGGCATTTGTTATCAATGGGAATGCATATCAAATGCAAGGTAATTATAACTGCAATACAAAAAGAGTGGTGTATATAGCCCTATGTGAGTCTTGCACCATTTTTTATGTGGCCAGGACGGAAAGGGCATTAAAAGATAGAATAAGGGAACATGTGTATGTTATTTCTAAAGCACAAGAAACAACTGCTTTGGCTAGGCACATTAAATTGCATCCTACACATTGTTTTAAATTTGTTTTGTAGAACTTAATTGAAAATCCAAGGAGTGGTCTTTTGGGGTTGCATTTGGATCAAAAGAAACTGCTGTGGCAATTGAAATGTTAAACCTTTGGCTGAACATTTGTTTTGCTACTGACTGGTTTGGGGACCACTTGTGTGGACTCAAGATGGACCTGCTTAGTCTGTCCATCAGTGTAAGTCCAGGCTTAAATGAGTTGACATCTGTTCAGCCAGTTTTAAAGCTTAAAACTTTTCAGAGATAAGTGTATATATATATATATATATATATATATATATATATATATATATATATATATATTATACTTTTGTCAATAATTATTTTAATGACTGTTTAGTTATATTTTCATCTTTTCTACGTATGTTTTAAGTGGTTCAGTTAGTATTATGTAATGCATTATACAATTCTTGTAGTTGTGTGTGGGCTCTTTAAATGTGATACATTGGAAGTCACATGATGGGATGTATTTTAAATATGGTGGAGTATTCAAGTGTATTTCATCAGATGAAGTCTGTTTATCATAGACGAAAGTGCTAACTGTCGTCGTTTTAGTGAATAAAGTTGGACTAGTTGCCGTTTCTGGGTCCTGCCACATTTTACTGTATATTCTGTTTCGATGCCCAAACTGAAAATCACTTCTACTTGTTATTATAAAACCTTTTTTGTGGAAGGCTTCTTGGAAGCAAGAATAATCTCTCAGATGGGGGAAGCTAGCCTAGATTTTTCTTAAAATCACTGGAAGTGGAGATACCAAACGGTTAATAGTAGGGATCTGAGATTGGGATGTTCATGTTCTGATGGGTGGGAAATTAGACCCTGGCTGGGATCCAGTATCCATGGAAAATATCTGATGTGAGACCATAAGAAGGGGAACCATACCTGATGGGGCCAGAAAGGGGTGATGAGGATCAGAGTGCTCTTCAACCTCCTGGCTTTCTGTAGGACTTTCGGAATTAGAGGCATTGTAGGGTAAGCAGAGGCAAATTGTGGACTAGGGTATCCCTCGGTCACTCCCTGATTTTGGGGGATCAGAGTGAAGTACTTGCTGTACTTAATGTTCAGGGGAGAGGCAAAGAGATCGCAGCAAGGTTGGCCCAATGGCTGAACATTTGTTTTGCTACTGACTGGTTTGGGGACCACTTGTGTGGACTCAAGATGGACCTGCTTAGTTTGTCCATCAGTATGTTGATCTACCCAGGAATGTGTTACAATGAGAAAATGGTTTGAAGTGATCGCCCATTACCACAATCTCATGGCATTTCTGCACAAGGGGTATGAACGGGTTCCCCCATTTGTTCATGTACCAAACTACTGACACGTCTGTATGAATTGCTACTGTTCCCAGATGGAGACAGTTGTGAAAGGCTTGCAACGTCAGAAGGACTGCACTCATCTCTAAGATGTTGATGAGCAACCTGGCCTCTGTTGGGGACCACGTGCCTAGGAGCAATCTTCCTTGATAATGCCCAATCCGAACAGATAAGCATCCGTGGTCACTGTCGCTACTGGTAGGGGGAAGAGAAAAAGGAACTTCCCAGGTATAGGTCATTTGAGAGAATCCACCACTGGAGGTGACGCTTGCAAATTAGAGTTAGTCTGACAGGAACAGATAGGGGCTGGTACAGAATGGACCACCGGACAGCTAGAGTCCATTGTAGTACTTGAATGAAGAACATTGCTAGTGGTACTAGGAGTATGGCAGCTGACATAGCTCCTACAGCTCTCAAAATTAGTTTTACAGGTGGAGTGGGCATATCCAGTAATACCTGAACTTGCAGTCTCAGAGATATTACACATTGTGGGGTCAATGCAGCTGTTTGTGTAACCATGTTCAGTTGCATTCCTATGAACTTTATATTTTGCACAGGGAAAATTTTTGACTTTGCTAAGTTTATCGTGATTCTTAGGTGATTGAAGATTTGTAGCAAGTACTGTGTGGCTTGAAGAAGCTGATGCCTTGCTGGTGCAGTTAGGAGCTAATCTTTCCAAGTATGGAATCACCTAGAATCCTTGCAGTCCCAGGTAAGTTGCTACCACTGACATGCATTTGGTAAACACCCGGGGGGGGGGGGGGGTCGTTGGAGAGTCCAAAGGGCAGTACTCTGAATTGGTAATGATTGGCTCCCAGCTGGAAGTGCAAATGTCTTGTGGAACACCTGTTTATTTTGATATGACAGTACGCATCCTGGAAATCTATGCAGCACACCCAGTCGTCCTTGCACAGTAGTGGCAGTATGGACTGAACCATAACCATGCAGAACCTTGACTGCTTGACAAATAGCTTGAGATTGGTCAGATCTAGGATCGGTCTCAGGTCCCCTGTCTTATTTGGCACCAAAAAGAAGCACAAGTAGGTGGTGCATCTTTGTTGTTCAGACGGGACTCTTTAGATGACTCTTTTCTAGAAGTTTCTAAACTTCTTGAATGGTGAACCCCTCGGTGTGGGTGGCACATCAGGGGAGATTTCTCCTGGGACTTGGAGATGGAAGGGAAAGGGGAATATAGTAACCTCTGGAAATTATGTTTAGCACCCAGTTGTCATTTGTTAAATTTGCCCAGGCATCTAGGTGCAACAATAGTCTGCCCCCGACTTCCTTCAGAGTAGGACAGTCAGGCAATGCTGATAAGACCTGTCACATAAAGGTTCTCTGAAGCTCCAATTCTGCAGTCTCCCTCTAGGGCGGCATCTTCCATTAAATCCTTTTCCTCTATCTCTGGAGGAGGAATCTTCTTGGGAATCCAGGAAAGGACCTTGAGATTTCCTGAACCACATCTTCTCACTCTGTTGGTTCCTTGAAAAGGTCCATTGAGGGGGTATAAAAATTTGATCCCTACAGCAGACAAGGTCTCTTCCTCCTGCTTGCTGCAGGTAAGAGTTTCTTTAACCAATGGTCCAAATACGGAAGAACCACCAAAAGGGGGCACTAACGAAGAATGTTTTAAAGGGTTCTGCAAACCCGTAAAGCCTCATTCAGGCATGTCTTCTAATGGCTATGCCCGTTTCAGCTGCTTGAAAGGTTCCCACTGCTGCATTAGAGATTAGCCTCACTGAAAAATTGGAAATGGAGGAAAAAGTGGCCAAGTGGACAGATACCTTTTTGAGGTCCTCCTCCGACAAGGACTCTGTCAGGGAATTGGTAAGTTCTTTAACCAGGTCCCTCTGTAGACATGTAAAATATGTCAAGTAATTCAATGTCTCAGCGTTAAGGTAGCTGAAGCATAAACATGCTTCCTGTGACTGTCTAATGGCTGAGACTCCTTGTTTCAGGGGTGGACAGTGGAGTTCTGTTTTGCTAGCTCCTTCTTTGTGGTTGCCGACACCACAATGCCATCAACAGGGATACCTTTGCTCCAGTACAAACTATCGGTAGGTGGGCTGAGGTACTTGTCTGCACACTTAGGTATGGGCTCCATGGTGTCTGGCTCTGTCCACACCCGGCAGGAAGCAAGATCAATATAGTTCATCAACCAGCGGGGTCACCCATGATGTAGATGGGCCCCATCCCGAAAGCCTCCAAGAACACAAACTCCTCAGAAGAAGATGTCGGGGCAACCATCTATCCTTTTGCTTCAGGATTTCTAAAATATCTCCAATGGAGAGGTTGTCAGGTGGAGATGAAGGGGACCCTCTCCCTCATCGAAGTTGGTGTCTTCGGTCAAGAGCTCCAAAGGAGAGTCCAAGTGCTTTCTCTTGCACTTTTTCTTCCAACGAACCTCCCCCATGGGATACTCAAAGCAAGAATCAGATGAACAGCAGATCCCTTGCAGAGGGAAGGTCTGGAGGCTCTCTTGGAGGGGCTGACTACAAGCAAGATGATTGTGCCCAAAGCTCAGATTAGAAGAAGAGTGGATAGGATTGGGGGGGGTGAGGAAATGCAACTGTAGCTCTAGGGAATGTCCCCTCTACCACCTGAGAGGCTGACGCACCCAGGGACAATCCCCCCCCCCCCCGGAGCCAAAGCTGCCAGAGGAGAGAAGGTAGAAGCCACCTCAGATCTGGCTCTTCCAGATAACATCAGTCCTGAACCATTGAGGGCCAAAGCCCCTAGGGGAAGGGACAGATGGAGCAGAGACCAAACCCGCAGAGTCACAGGTAACATCTCAGGTCCGGGACCTGCTCTGCTGAGAAAGCATCAGAGCAGAGCTGTTCTGGTACATTGACTGAGTCGAGGAAAGATATATCCTCAGCTCCAACAATGGCTCTATCAGATAAATCAGATCCTGGGTTTCCAAAGCTGGGGATCACATCAGAAGAGGAGCTTGTACTATAGGTGTTAGTGCTCTCACGGATCCACTATGGGACAGAGACAGCAGAATCCCCATCTAAATCTGAGCTTTGATGAAACTCTGCATCATCCTGTCCATATCTGCATGGATAAGTCGAGAGGATCTAGAGGAAGATGATAATTGAGTCGACTTAGCAGAAGAATGCAGCAGGGGATGATGACTTGCTCCAAACCGAGGTACAGGTCCAAGACATCTGATCCAAAGGATTTGGATCCAAGGAGGATTTCCTCGGAGATGGGGAACTTTGGATCAGAGGGGGCAATAGCTGTTCCAAATTTTGTCTAATCCAAGTCACCTTTTGCATCCGATGAAGAGTGGGTATCAGTCGGATCTGATAACTTCTGCCTTTTTTCTGGAATAGAAGACATATGCCTGGGGATGCTGAGGGGGTACACTTCTTCGAATCTTTGGTGTTCACAGATGTCAAGGGGGTTTTAATCCCAGAAGCATGTAGAAGACCTCTTAAAAATACATTTTTGCTATCTTATAGGGCGCAGGAATAAGAGGCTGCTCAAATATCGCAGTTGGCCTCTAAATGCCCAAGCCTGAGACAGTAGACACACCTCTTGTGGGCATCCAAATTCAGAATTTTGTGCCACAGGAGGTGCATCTTTTGAACCCTTTTGGTTTGTCAGCCATAATTAGACAACTTACACAAAGGGTTTCCATCCTCACACACAATCAATGCAATACTCAGGCAGATATTCCTGCCTTAGCAATAAACAAAAAACTGGATAAAAGAAAAGAAAAGACACCAGGAAAGTTTTTTTTTTTCTAACTAAAAGAAAAAGAGAAATAACGGCCAATGGCCAGACTAGAGGAGAGAAAGCATGGAGGAGGCAAAGTGCGAATCTCTAATGCACATGGATCAACAAATTACTTAGGAGGGAGGTTTAGCTATGAAACAAAGGAATTCTATGGAACAGAAGTTAAACAAAGTTCAATAAGAAAGAGAAAAAAAATAAAACATACACTTAGCTGCCTACAAGTTCACTTGAGACAACGGAATCACATCTGCGCTAGATGGTGGCAAACGAGACCTGAGGAGTTAGTGGAGATGTGAGGCATCATGGGAAAGGGAGGAGCTTGAGGCTCAGATCACAACTCTTGTGAAGCGATCGAACTGGATCCGATATCGGATCCTAAGAACCATCAGTAAGGAAGAATGAAATGGACATCAGATTGTGCAGTATCAGAACAGACCAGTATCCACTGTACACTACTGCAAATAATACACTAAAGATATAAGCCCAGGCAGAAAAACTTAAAATATATGCAGATAAATAAAAAGGAAAACTACAAAATAAGCAATTCATTGATGACCCAAAAAAACTTTTATAGCGAACTGGGAAACAAGACAAAAGGAACAGAAATACCATAAAAAAGGAAAGAGAGACACATTTTGGCGAAACATGTATGAAGACCCTGGGGAACATAAAGATGATGAATGGGTAGAAATAGTAATAAAAAAAAAAAAAAAAAAACAGTAAGCAGTTCAAATGTACATGACATGAAATGGGATGAAGTAACAGCCAGAGAAATGCAAACAAAATTAAGAAAAGCTCTTAACTGGAAAACCCCAGACCCAGATGCAGTAGCTAAGTTCAGGCTAAAAGCATTAACATCTTTAAATAAAGATTTAGCCCCGAGTAAGAACTACTTGTATGCGGATCCCGAACAGACACTACCCTGGTTAACAACAGGAAAAACAATACTCCTCCTTAATAAAAAGAGCCTGCAAGCTATCCTAAAAACTATATTGATCAATAACTTTCCTTCCGATGATGTATAAACAATACACTGGAGTTGATGCCGACAGAGTTTATAGTCACTTAGAAGAAAACTCAATCATGGCAATAGAACAAAAGGGTAACAAAAGAAAGTCATATGGAAGAAAGGATCATTTATTGCTGAATAAAGTCATAATGGAGAATTGTAAAAAGGGGAAGAATTTAAGTATGGCATGGCTAGATTAAAAAAAAAGCATTTAAAAAACTCCCTCACCAGCCTCAGTAAGAAGCTGAGATCCCTCATAAAATCCTCAAAAGCAAGTTATGAAAATAAAATTGCCAGATTCCAAAGACAACCACAAGGCATTCTATAGTTATGTCAAGAATCTAAATGGCAATGTTGAGATCTGCTCTGAGCTACAACAGAATGGCATTAAATATACTGATCCCAAGGATATTGCCAATATCCTAGCAGATCCATTTAGTGCCTACTCCACCCCCCTCTCACCCCCTAAAGGGCCCATCTCAATACCAAATGATTGCCAAATTCCAGTAATCATGGCCACACAGGTAGAAACCGCACTCCTCAAAGCTAAGAATACAGCATCCATGGGACCGGATGACATCCCAGGCTGTGAACTACAAAATGAACTGGCACCTCAGCTAAGTGTCATGTTTAATCATAGCCTCACCTCAGGCTTCATGCCCACTGAGTGGCGCACAGCTACAGTTACCCACTCCACAAGGGGGGGTCCACCTTAGATCCCAGGAACTACCGTCCCATCAGTCTGACAAGCCTGATCTGCAAGGGCATGGAACGCATTATCATGGAACTTATAAACAAAGACATTGGCAACCTTCAAACACTGGACCCCACCCAATTTGGGTTTGTGAAGGGCCGATCCTGTCTCCTGAATCTGACTTCTTCGAATCAGTCTCCAGAGCTGTGGACGAGGGTAAGGTAGTCCTCACAATCTATCTGGACCTCGCCAAGGCCTTCGACACCATCCCCTACTCTGGAATCATAGATAAACTTATTAAGCTGGGCATAAATCCCTACGTTACTTGATGGTTTGTCAACTGGCTTACTGACAGAACCCAGACTGTAAAAGTAGCAGACTCCAAATCCAACTCTAGACAAGCGACAAGTGGAGTACCTTAGGGTTCAGTCCTGGGACCACTCTTGTTTGGCATCTACTTCTCTGAAGTACAGGCCAACACTAAGTGACTCTGGCTAACAATGTTCGCAGAGGACTGCAAACTAGGAGCCATTACTGAATTCCCAAATGATGTGGATATTCTACAAAAGGGCCTTACAGAAACAGATGCCTGGTGCCAGAGCCATGGGCTCAAACTTAATGCCAAGAAATGTATAGTTATCCACTCTGGAAAAAAACATGTACCCATGAATTACCACATAGGTGGCAGTACACTAAACATCGAAAGTGTGATGAGAGACTTAGGGACACAGGTGGACAGTGGTCGCACTTTCGATAACCACATCACCACAACAGTCAGGAAATCCTTCTATGTGGCACACCTCATCACTAAGGGCTTTTCATTCAGAAAACAGGAGGTCATTGTCCCACTGTACTCATCCCTCATTAGACCCATTATAGAGTATAATGCCCAGGTTTCGTATGTACCTCACAAGACATCTACAACAGCTGGAAAGGGCACAGAAATACCTCACTAAAAGAATCACAGGCCTAAAGCAGATGCCATATGCTGACCATCTAAAAAAACTCCAGCTATACTCTGTGGCACATCGTCTACTCAGAGGTGATCTCTGCTTAACATACAAGGCCATGTCAAACCCTTAGCTGTTGGACATGCTCCACTTAAAGAAATCCTAATCCCTCAGAGCCACACACTCCAGGGATCTAAACCTTGTCATCACAATGAACAAAATAAGCTGGAGGGATGGGTTCCTGACCCAGACACTCCCCATACTCTGGAATTGACTGCCCATACATGTCAAGCAGAGCACCTCCTTGGCCCTCTTCAAAAGGAACCTTGATGATTGGATGGGAGATAGGAAATTCACCCCGGGGATCATGTCAGTCGCCCTGCTAAACAGGGGTCCAGAGAAGTAAATATTGTGGGAAGAAATATCCAGGGAATTGTTATGGCTAGGCTTGTATAGGCCCTAGGGCCAATAGCCTATTACCAACCTATGAACCTATGAAACTATGAACAGCATCCCACATTCGTAGATAAAGGACTGCTTACAGATGATCAAGATACACCCTACACTGATCAGTTACCTTACAATGATCATGAAACAGTGGCAAATCTTTCTGTAGCTATGTCACGATAAAGGACAAATTATCCTAGGGATAAAAATTCAAAGGAGGATATTCTAGGGTGACTTTTGTCACAGCTGCTCTTTTGTCTAGCCCTTAACCCATTAAGCTGTTTACTTATTAGATTAGGTCATGGTTACAATTTGGTTCCTAGAAAACAAAAAAGTGTAAAGATTTCTCTTCTTTTTGAGGATGATTTCTAACTGTATAGTTCATCAGATGAGGAGCTGAAAGCACAACTTCAAGCAGTCAAAACTTTCTCAGATGATATAAGAATGTAATTTGGTCTTGATAAATATGCAAAAGTAACATTTAAGGCAGGAAAGCTGCAGCACAAAGTAAATAGCCTATGACAGGAATGTGATGTAAAAGAAACTTAAGTGGGAGGGAGTGTATAAATATTTTGGAACTGATGACTGATCAACAATAACACATGAACAAATACAAACAAAACTCAGTAAGGAATATTTTAGAAGACTAAAGTTAACACTGAAAACAGTCCTGACATCTAGGAATGAAGTCTAAGCTGTAAACCAATTTGCGGTTCCTATTCTAACTTACAGTTTTGGAGTGACTGACTCACCCCAAAAGGTATTGCATCAGTTGAACAGGAAAACAAGAAATATTCTTCACACTTATCAAATGATATATAAAAATCAGCATATACCAAGATACATTCTTTGTTCTGAAGGATGTATGGGCCTCCCTGAAATTGTTTACATGTATATAGCTGCAATCATAGGACTGCATACATATCAGCTGACCTCATCAGATCCAAACAAAGTGAACGTTTTGAAACATGAAGAGAATTAGTCTAAAATGAACTCCTTGCTTTGTTTAGCAGAAGCATATCGGCATCAAGCGGGAATGGAAATCAAACTAGAAGTACAATAAAATCAGGCAGCAAGTGAATGTGCCAAACAATCAAGAAAGAATATAAGGAAAAGAATCACATGACCAGGCAAGAAATGTGGAAAAAGCATAAACATAGCTGAAAGCATTCAACTCCTGGAACAACCTCATGTTGATCAGGATCTGACACAGGAATGGTCAAGGAGAGCATAACTCTTAAGTATACCTCATTACGAGGAACGTACCTCATTTGGGGTCTTAAAAAGTTCATGTTCCTCGAAGTTCCACATTGAAAGACTCTGTCACACATTCAGTGTTAAGACTTTTTCTAAGTGAGATCCATTGTAAATAGAAATGAATCATATTAATTCATTAATGATCTTCTTTATAAGTAAAACCAGCATATTTTACCCATCCTAGGACCTTCCTAGTTGAAATTGTTAGTAAGCCATTAGTATGTGTTCCACATTTTGCCCAT
This sequence comes from Protopterus annectens, assembly GCF_019279795.1. Taxonomy (NCBI): domain Eukaryota; kingdom Metazoa; phylum Chordata; order Ceratodontiformes; family Protopteridae; genus Protopterus; species Protopterus annectens. The sequence goes on from NC_056735.1 coordinate 138,412,179, forward strand.
TTGTTCCACATCATCAGGGCTAGTGTTCCTCATTTTGGACGTGGAATGTTGAGAACTATGAAGGAGAGGTGAATTTAAACCAAAAGATGAAAGGTTAATATTGGAGGCCCACAACAGTGGACTATGTACATGTTGATTTACAAAGTCCATTGAGAATGTGGGAGAAAGAGACAAAAGCATGCTCTGTAAAACTGAAGTGGAAACAGTCGCACATCTTGTTGCTGGGTGTGATAACACTAATGGCAGAGGGCCTGTATATTGAAAGGCATAATAATGGAGCAAGACAATTGCACTGGGGATTGTGCAAACATTACAATATTGAAGTAGCTGAGAAGCACTGGAAACTTGAGCCACAAATCATTAAAGAGAATAGTAAATTTTACATCACATGGGATCACCCATTACCAACAGCTGAAACAACAGATGAGAGAAAAGTAGTCCATATAAGAAAAAAACACTGATCATTGGAATTGCTACACCTAGTGATTACAGTGTCTTAAATACAGACAGGGAAAGAAACGCACAAAGTCATAAAATACCAGGATATGCAAGCAGAAACGATGGCAGTGTGGAAGAAGGATACCCAGAGAGTTCAAATAGTAGTAGGAGCAATGGGATCTCATAAAAAAGAATTTACAGTCTTATTTAGATATGCTACCTGTACATGTAATTTTGTATTCATTGCAGAGTCATCAATTCTGGGCACATTGTGAGTGCTTTTAAGAGTACTTTTGTCTAATATTAAATTAGTATTATTTCAATCTTTAATGAACTTTAATCATACTTTGACTTAGGCATGGGGTTCATTCCCATCATGGTATTAGAAATCCCAAAGAGTTGCAGAAATTAAACTAAGAGTAAAAAGTAGTAACATTAAAAAGTTGTCAAACTCAGTACACACAAATTACTAAACCAGTGGGGCTTGGTAAGTAAGCAATTTACCACAACTAGTTATGTTATATTATAAAGCAATATCTTACTGTAGTACAAGCAACCAGTCAGATTGAGGGTTTAATTTAGTGTAATAAAAGTGAGCAATGTACTAAGTAAAGTTTAGGAAAAAAAAAACAATAAGACATCCGTTATGATTTCAGTCCTAATATTGTGGGCACAGGAAAGAAATATAAATTAGTACAGTGATGAGAAAAAAAATGTAATGTTACGACAGACACCCTATGCCTGGAGCAACATGCATTGCAGAGGTAAGCTGCTATAACAGGAAATGTTGATGTTGGATTTCATCATTAATGTTACTTTACCCTCCTAATATGTTTTTTTCCCTTTCTTTAGTGAATTCTCTTTATTTTGGAGGCACGTACTCGTTCACATACCTCTGTGTCTATAAATAGTTATATAAACATACCAGTAAACTAACAGAAGAAAACAAACTGGTATATCAAGTCCACTCAAATACACAGAAACACATCTACATACAAATTAGAAATTCCAGCAAAACTGTAGTGCACCACCCATACATAAATGAGTAACATGAGCTGGTTAGGAATATAATTTACATTTAAGAACTACCACATCATCATATCCTACCAATTAAAGTTATCCAACTTCTCTTTTCATTTACCCAGAAAATCCCATTTACATTTTCATTATGTCAACTTATTTTACTGTGTATCATCAGTGCTACTCTTGCTTCTGTGCCTGCATTTTGGCTAAAAATGGTCTCTGGACCAGACCACATACTCTGTTTCCAAACAGTAAGTAAATAAATAAATAAAACCAAAACTATGGTGAAACTACAGAAATAGAAGCAGAAGCAGCTCTACACTTCTTATTTTAAAGTCTCGTTACCCCCATGATCAGCAAGCGATGGAACTAGAGGCCATTTGTTCTCCCACATTTGGTAACTCACGCATGGGAGCAAGATCTGGCTGGAGGGGCCATCAATCAAGGCAGCCATGACAGTGCTTTATACCTGGTAAAAACAGCATATGGTATAGGCGTTAACCCCTCTCCCGGGCAGGGAATGAGCAACCTACATCACCAGAAGATCCATGCTTCTCTTCCTGTCTGAATACAAGCTGTTGTGCATCTGCAATAAGTGCTAATACATTTGAAACTTGAGTATTGAACTACTCCAGGGTAGATGTCCTTTCCATCACTGTCCCTACTCCAAAGGGTTATGGTGTTGGATGGTCCAAGTCTGCTCCCTCCTCTCAAGGACAGGCATGCCCATCCTCATGAAAACAGTTCCAACAAGCACCTGAACTGCTAATCTTACTTGGGTTGCAGGGCTGCAGTCAAGGTTTTATCCCTCTACACCGTATTGCTGGACAGCTGTGGTGATTTCTGCTTCGGAATGGTTGGTGGGAGAATTGGGGGTGCTGCTGGCCTTCCCTATAAGCGGAATTACCAAACGTGTGTGTGTGTGTGTGCACGCGTGTATGTGTATATGTGCACGCGCACACATGTTAATCCCTGCTATGCAAAAGCACAGTAATGAAGTCTGTCCAGAACACTTCAATACTGTTTCATCGCATCTCCTGGTAAGGATACCACAACAAGCTATATAGTGACAGCTGCAGCATTCCTCCCTAGAAGTGTTTAAAAGCAGCTTCAGGTTGCCACCTTACAATAAAGAAAGGCAGCATTAATAGCAAAAGGTAGGTATACAAAACAGTTCACCCACACAGTGAAATTTTTCTGTACTTCCCAATCATTTATATGTCGCTTGAACATTTTCCTGTTAATATACAGTTTTAAACAGCACTTCATAATCTAACTCACAGCAGCATTTTACAATACATCAGCTGTAGAAACCAAAATGAACAGACTAGGCTTTCCTTCAATAAAAGGAGCAACAACCTCCATTTACTATGAAGCAATTTTTAATATCGATATTTAATTGAAACTATTGTGCAAATTTAAATACAAAATATCTTAATGTTGAACTACACTAGAGACATTCCCTTCTAGATAAACAGACTGCAGCGATCAAATTAATGACATACAACAGCCAGCAGAAGTAAGGGGTGGGTTTGGCGTAATGGTTAAGGTCTGTACCTCATAGATTCAAAGTGCAGGACTTGATTCTGACTCTGGGTTATTGCCTAGGCTTAAAATGACCCTTCAAGACAGCCTAGTATTCACCTATGAACAGCTAGCTCACCGGAGTTTGTAGCTAGCCCCTTGCACTGCTATGCAGCCTACATCCTGCTCATTTTCCTCCAGCTGTACTGCTCGGCATAACTGCTACTCTTGTACAGTTTAGCAACACCACCTGCATTCAGCACATTTTAAGCATTTACCTCTCCCTGGAAGAAACAATACCTTCTCATTTCATCCCTAAACATTCCTCCAAAACACTCTCTCCTACATCATTCTCGGAATCATGTCCCCCACTCCCATGCAACCTACATCATTCTCAGAATCATGTCCCCCCACTTACATGCAAGGTTCATAAGTTGGTACTAGGCTATCGGCCCTAGGGTCTACACAAGCCTAGCCATAACAATTCCCTGGCTATTCCTTCCCACAGTATTTACTTCTCTGGACCCCTGTCTAGCAGGGCGACTGGCGTGATCCCCGGGGTGAATTTCCTATCTCCCATCCAATCATCAAGGTTCCTTTTGAAGAGGGCCAAAGAGGCGCTCTTGCTTGACATGTATGGGCAGTCTATTCTAGAGTCTGGGTTTAATAAGGGATGAGTACAGTGAGACAATGACCTCCTTTTTTCTGGATGAAAAGCCCTTAGTGATAAGGTGTGCCACATACAAGGATTTCCTGACTGTTGGGGCAATGTGATTATCGAAGGTGAGACCACTGCCCACCTGTGACCCTAAGTCTCTTATCACACTTTTGGTGTTTAGTGTACTGCTACCTATGTGGTAATTCTCGGGTACATGTTTTTTTCCCAAAGGGGATAACTATATATTTCTTGGCATTGAGCTTGAGCCCATGGTTCTGGCACCAAAGCATCTGTTTCTGTAAGGCCCTTTTGTAGAATATCCACATCATTTGGGGATTCAATAATGGCTCCCAGTTTGCAGTCATCTGCGAACTTTGTTAGCCAGAGTCCCTTAGTGTTGGCCTGTACATCAGAGAAGTACATGCCAAACAAGAGCGGTCCCAGGACTGAACCCTGAGGTAACTCCACTTGTCTAGACCCGGATTTGAAGTCGGCTACTTTTACAGTGTGGGTTCTGTCAGTAAGCCAGTTGGCAACCCGAGTGAAGTAGGGATTAATGCCCAGCTTAGTAAGTTTAGCTATGATTCCAGAGTGGGGGATGGTGTCGAAGACCTTGGCGAGGTCCAGATAGGTTGCGTGGACCACCTTACCCTTGTCCACAGCTCTGGAGACTGAAGTCAATCAGGTTCAAGAGACAAGATCGGCCCTTCACGAACCCAAACTGCGTGGGGTCCAGTGTTTGAAGATTGTCAATGTCTTTGTTTATACGTTTCATGACCTTGCAGATCAGGCTCGTCAGACTGATGGGGCAGTAGTTCCCAGGATCCAAGGTGGATCCCCCCCTTGTGAAGTGCGATAACTGTAGCTGTGTGCCACTCAGTGGGCACAAAGCCTGAGGTGAGGCTATGATTAAACATGACACTTAGGTGAGGTGCTAGTTCATTTTGTAGTTCATATAGTACACAGCCTGGGATGTTATCTGGTCCCATGGACGCTGTATTCTTAGGTTTGGAAAGTGCGTTTTTTTACCCGTGTGGCTGTTATTACCGGAATTTGGCAATCTTTCGGAATTGAGATGGGCCCTTTAGGGGGTGAAGTTTGCACTGAATCAATCTGCCAGGATATTGGCAATATGCTTGGGATCAGTATATTTAATGCCATTCTGTTGTAGCTCAGAGCAGATCTGAGCATTGCCATTTAGATTCTTAACATAGCTATACAATGCCTTGTGGTTGTCTTTGGAATCTTTGGCAATTTTATTTTTGTAACTAGGTGTGGAGGAATTTATGACAGCTCTCAGCTACTTACTGAGGCTGGTGAGAGTTTTTTGCATCCTGGGATTTTCCTCTTTTCTGCAACAGTTTCGTCCTTTTGTTGTAAAGTTTGTTTTGGCAAGGGACCACCAAACTGGCTTCCTTTTTTGGAGGAGAGTGTCTTGGATCTATTGGGGATGGCATGATTCATGCATGAGTGGATGTGCTCGTACAGTGCCTTAGTGTAGGATTCAGCAGTCGAACTTTCAGTTCCCGTCTGCATGGGTGTCATGAAATTTGTCACTTCTGACTCGAGTAGCATGAAGCTGGCTTTGGAGAAGTTTTTTTACGGAGGTTTCCTTACTGGGGGGGGGGTGGGGGTGGGATGTGGATGTCAAGGGTGATTAGCTTATGGTCAGACTTGACCAACAAGGGGGTTACCATAGGTGTGGAGCATCAATTTCCCATGTTGGTAATAACCAGGTCTAGGATATTGGGGCCCCTGGTGGGACTAAGGACTAGTTGATCCATGGTGTTGGAATTTATGAATTCCAAGAACCGTTGGTCAAAGGTGTTGGTACAAGAGTAGTTTTCCCAGTTAATGGCAGAGTAGTTGAAATCACCCAGTATTAGGGTGTTTGGTTGTATCTTAATATTTTCCAGTATGTTTAGAAAGGTGCAGTGATAATCCTGGGGCATGGTGGGGGATCTGTAACAAGCTACAATTTGGATTGCAGTCTTACCTTGTGTTAGTTGCACCTGGAGAATTTCAGACACATTGTGTTGGGCAAGTAGCCTGGTGTTGTGAATATCCTTGATGAATATGGACACTCCTTCACCTTTAGTGTTTCGGTCCTGGTTTGTTGGCCCAAAAGTGTGGTAAGAGTTGTAGCCTGGTATTGCAGGGGTGTTTTCTGGAGCTTTGAACCAGGTCTCAGTTACTGCACAAATATCGATGTTCTCAATTTTTAGGAGTGCCTCGAGAGAGTGCATTTTGAGTTTAGACTTTTAGCATTGAGTAGCATTACCTTCAGATTTTGCATGCTTGTATCTGTTACGGTGGTGGTTTTGCCCTTTGAACTTTGCCTAAAAAAGGCACTATAGGGGTGGCAAGAGCCTTAGCCAGTAACCTGAATCCCAGGGGTGACAGGTGCAGACCATCTCTGGCAAAGCATCGTGGTCTGTCGATCATGTCATCCCAAGCAGACAGATACTGGATTTCCCTTTGAATGACACCAGAAGCTTAGCCAACTGTTGATGTCAATCATTTTGTCCTTATACTGTGGTATCATTTTGAGCAAAGGCAGGATGCTACTCAGGGCTGGAGTCATAACTGCCTAGGCCACATGACCCTAGAGCTCTTCCATGTCTCTTTTCAAGTAGTCCAGGGAGGTACGTCTCAAGTCATTTACTCCGACATGGACAATGACAGTCATATTTGTACTTGTTGTGGAGTGACTTGAGTACATGCATTATGTGGCGGATCCTGGCACCTGACAGGCAGCCGACTGTAATTTTCTCCTTGTTCAGCCTGGTGAATGGGACATCAGTGTGCCTGACTATAGAGTCACCTATGACTAAAGTGTTGGGTACGTTGTCTTCTTGCCTTAGAGGCTGTTGTTAGGTGGCACACTGGTGCTGTGAGCTATGTGACACTTTGGTTGTGATTGGTGTTAGTTTGCATTTCAGCCTTGGAGGTCCTTGTTGCTTGGGCAGATTAATGTTAAGGGCCTTCACATATGTGGGTTTAGTGTTGCTATGTGTGGGTGTCGGTGGTGTGGGTTTAGAAGGGCTATGTGTTGCTTGAGGTGTAGTAAGGGTATTAACCTTCTCCCCTTGACTGTCTAGCACAATCTTGAGTGGAGTGAGCTTTGCTTTCAGTTTGGCTATGTAAGTGAATCTCTTGCAGGCTGTAGTGTTGGGTGGTAGGAGGAGAAGGTTGTCTGTGTACACGAGGCAATTGCTGCATTGCCCCAGTATGCCCAGATTCACCTAGTGGACATGAGAAATCACCAGAAGCTGACCCGCCTGGTTTGGTGCTTGTTTTTTTTGTAAAGTACAAGAGATGTTTTCCCTTACCTTAGCAAGGTACTTTGCAATTATAGGCTGTTTAGTGCCTATGATTAATGTCTTCTTATTAACAAGGTGAGTTGAGTGCTTGTGTCATTTTAAGACTTCATAGTGCTTTCCAGCAGGTTTTAAAGCAAGTGCGAGTCACAGTGATGCTTAAAGGTAAGATGAAAAAAAATGGTTTATCCTAAACACTGCAGTGTGCACTAGAGGAGTTAGATGTGAAAGCAGGTAAATTAAGTTTTACCTGTCTAAAAAGTTAAGTTTTAGTGGAGAATCACTATTTTTTTTAGTGGAGAATCACTATTTTTAAAACAGCAAGATAGACTGAAAGGGGTTGGTCACTTTTGTATTATGGTGCTATGGAATACAGTAGTATGGCCAATAAATTTAAATAGTTGAAGGATAGTGATTTCACAAAATGATAATTTTGTGCTTACTTACACAAGCCAGTAAAAACAGAGAGGAAATTAGATATATGGTCAAATTAACATAAGGGGAAGGCAACTAGAAAGACAGTGGTGTTTAAGAACACTGCAGTAACCAGGTGGGGAAAAAAATTCTGCCTGACTCACAAGAGACAGAGCTGTGGTCTCATGTCATGTTTTAATATGCAGTTAAAAGCAGAATACAAGTAAAACATAAGGTAAATAAAACAAATCACAGTATTGAAAATATAAAAAGGCAATAAAGTAATACAACAAATAAAAAGCAAACTAACCTTTCTTTCCCTCACAGCAAAGTGTAGCAGAGTCTGGGTGAGCCTTTCTAGTAAAGCAACCAAGTTAAAGGATATCAGCTGAGAGGCATTTCCTCCATACTGCTAAGACCTGCCATCCAGATTTTCATTTTGGCAGCCTTCACTGCTATACCTGCTATACCCTTGACTAACTAGTGTTTTCTTTAAATAACAAAAGACAATTTAATATTAAACAATAAAACTGAACAATTCTGAAATTATTACAGAAGGGAAAGTACAACATGACACCAAAAACAATGACTGCATTTAAACAGGATGTCCAGCATTATTTCCCATGCCACTACCTAGTATAAAATAATGAACATTGTGTTGAAAAGCATTTACACATTTCCTAGTAACACTTAAGTGGTATTTATTTATGGTCTCAAGAAATTAACTAAATTACAGTGCGAGACATAATCAAGGACTAGTACAATGGGGACATTTACTACTTCTGTTTCTACTCATCTAACTATGAAAACCAATATTGTCTGACAGGCCACTAACCTTCCACAATGAATGCCATGAATCATTCTCATCATTAAAATTACATATGGTTACCTTTTTCTGCAAATCTCTTCCAAAGCAATATTTTCTGTGATTTCTGCTGAGCAGCACAGACTCTAAACCTTCTAGATCATTTTTGGCTGTATGCAGAGATCATTCTGAAAGCACTCTGTTCTATCATTTAACGATATATCACTGCCTCTACCTTCATCTCACCTGCATGGGAGTGTCATTCCAAACTACAGAATGTGTGTGATAATTTGCTATTAAAACATCAAACAGCAACAGATGAGGCAGAGAACCATGCTGCACTCTGATGATAAATGGTCATACTAAATAAAGTTCTGCCAGTCGTCAGTGAGCCAGCTGCTGATCCACTAGCATTATATCCACACCTCCACCTTATAACAGCAAATTGCTTAACAAGTCTGACACATGCCAAATGGCAAAAAAGCCTGAATGAAGTCAGCATGTATTATAATAACTACAGAGTATTTTGCAGTCATCCAATTCCACTGTGCACTACTTAACAGTACTGAAACAAAAGTTACATACTTACTGTAATGGTAAATCCATGTTGCCTGAGTTTTGCCTGGTTCAACCTTTGGGTTGTCAGATCCAACTGGATCTGACCTTGGCACCATTTTTGAAGCTTATGGATCCAGGGCTCTGACTCCTCCCCTACCCATAATTCCTTCTTCTGCACCTTAGTATCTCAGATCGAGTTTGCCCTACATGTACTCATAAATAATTTTATATAAATATACACACACATATATATTCATATATATATAATATATGTTCTGAGGAAGCGCCTTATATCAATAAAGGTATGAAAGCGCTTAACAAAAGTTCGGACTCCGTGTTTATTCCATATTTTTTTTTCACCAGTAAAAGAAGTTTATTAGTATATATATATATATATATATATATATATATATATATATATATATATATATGTGTATCTTATAAAACAAGAGGCCATCTGAACTAAAGGTATGAGGGAAAATAGTCCAAAAGGTGAATCGGACAAAAATCATACAACACAGATCTATCATTATGCTAAGTACATAACTTTCGTATCAGATGTTGTCTATTTTTGTCTGATTCAACCTTTGGGACAAATCCCAAACTGTTTATTACCTGGCTGGTATCAAGGAAGAACATTCCAGAGAATGGTGGAACCAAAGGAAGAACAAAATCTAGACTGTACATTCAATTTATAATGAGTCACAAAGGTATGAACCATTAACCTAGTTGCTGCTGCACAAATGTCATCAGTGGGTATCCCATTCATAAAGGCCATAGAGGTTGCCACTGCTCTTGTGGAATTAGCTTTGGATTTTGCTTCTAAGAATAAACTTCTTTTAGTATACATGAATGAAATATATTTTGATAACCATCTCAAGAGAGTAACTTTACAGACCCCTTTACCCACTTTTGCTCTACAAAATGCCATGAATAGTTGGTCAGACTTTTCTAAGTCTTTTGTTCTATGGACACAGATCTTCATCGCCAACTCAGATTCTAACATGGTTAAAACATTCTCCTTGATTTGAAAATATGGGGAGAACACTGGTAGATCAACAGATTGGTTTAGATGTGCTTTGGATGTCACTTTGGGAAGAAAGAAGAGTTAGTTCTTAAGGATGCCATCTTTGTAGAAAACCAATTAAACAGGTTTACAAGAAAGGGTTTATAAGCTCTGGAATCCATCTGGCCGAAGTGACTGCAACCAGAACTATAGTCTTCCACAAAAGAATTTTCAAATCCACTGAAGCTGCTAGTTCGGGGGGGGGGGGGGTGTCGGTTTAAAGTAGAATAGTAATATCCCAAGGAGGCACCAGTTCCCTAATTGGTAGCCTTGAAAGGCATGTTCCCTTGAGAAAGACTTTTGAAATCTTTAGGAATGCCATAACGGTTTCATTTTGTCCTATGTGAAAATTAGCAACAGCAGCAATTAGCACTTTGAGAGTTGAAAAACTGGAACCACTGCGGAAGAGTTCTGACAAAAATTCCAAAACAGAAGGAAGAGGTGCTGAAAAAGGATTAATGCCTTTCAATAATGCCCAAACAGAAAACCTTTTTCCACTTACTATGGTATATCTTTTTGGTGGATTGTTTCTGAGAGGCAGAGATAATGTGAATAACTGATGCAGATAACCTGGTATCTCTGGCTGTGGTCAAAACTGGAGGAACCAAGCAGTTAATTTCATGGATTTCTGATCCACAGGAGGCAGACTGGGCAGGTGACGCAAAAGATTTGGATACTGCTCCAACCACTACTTGGATTTGGATACTGATCCAACATCCATGGAGGATGTACTAGATGAGGCCACAGGAACAGGAACCAGACTTGCAGGGGCAATAAGGATCACTTTGGTCTTGCGCCTTCTTGCTTTCTGAGTAAATCTGATTATTAGGGATATACGAGGAAAGGCATATAGGAGACCTGGTTGCCAATTGTGACCTACAGCATCTCTCGGTGACTGTCCCTGTTGAGGGATGAGGGCAAAGTAACTGCTCATTTGTTGTTTAGGTATAATGCAAAGAGGTTGCAGCAAAATTGGCTTCAGTGGCTGAAACTCTGTGTTGCCACTGACTGGTTGAGAGACCACTCATGAGCTATCAGAACTGTCCTCCTAGATTTGTCCGCTAACAATACATTGGATGTCCCTGGGATATGTGATGCTATCAGAAATCAATGTGAAGACCTTGTCCACTGACACACACGCACACACACACAAACACACACACACACACAGAAACACAAATACACACGCACAAACACACGCACACACAAACACACGCAAACACACATGCACACACAAACACACATGCACGCACAAACACACATGCACGCACAAGCACACGCACAAACACACGCACACACAAACACACACGCACGCATGCACACAAGCACACACACCCACACACACGCACACACACACACACACACACACACACACACACACACACACACACACACACACAGTTTCTCAACAGCAAGGAAAAGAGCGCGTTTCCCCACGTTTGCTGATGTACCAAACCATCACAAATATTGTCTGTCTGGACAGAAATCACAGCCTTAGGAAGGAAGTCTGGACAGGCCTGCAATTTTAGGACGATTGCTCTTATCTTCAAGACACTAATGTGAAGTTTGGCCTGTAGATGTGACCAGGAACCTTGGACTGTCCTCCTTTTGAAATGTCCCCACCTCCACCCCAGAAAGGCTGCATCCATGGTTAACATCAGTAGTAGTTATGCTAGGAAAGACAATAGGCCCTCTATTACTGATGGAATGGTTAGCCAACACCTGGAGTGATCCTTGCAATCCTGGGTGACTCGAAGTGTGAATTGGACAGGGTGAGTATTTGGGGCCATTGAATGGAAAGAGACTACTAGAGTACTCTCTTGTGTGGTACCTGGCTAGAAGGACAACTATAATGCTTAAAGCCATTAAACCTATTACGCGGAAAATTAGCCTTCGTTGAAGGAATGAATGTTGCATTACCTGGGCAGCAACTAGACAGAGAGAAGGCAGCCTGAAGTTCGGTAACTTGGCCATTTGAAACAATGTGTCCAGGTTATGTACTATGAATTATATTTGTTTGGTTGGAAGTAGCAGATTCTTGGGTTGGTTTACCGTAATTCCCAGGATCAGCACGAAATGGACCAGAAGGCCCCATTGTTGATTAGTAAATTCCTGGATGAAGTGGTGAAGAGCCAACTGTCTATATATGGAAAAACTTGGATCCCTAACAGGTGATGTGCACTGCTACTACTGCCTTAACTTTCATAAACACCCTGGGAGTTCTGGTGAAACCGAAGGGCAGTAATCTGAATTGATAATGACTGGCTCCATGCCAGAAATGAAGGAATCTCCTGGATCACCTAAATTCATAGGTAGGTACTAGGCTATCGGCCCAAGCGCCTACATAAGCCTAACCAACAAGGTTCCCTGGCTTACGCCACCCAAGAAAGTTATTTTCCTGTGCCACTGTCGAGCAGAGACACAGAAGTGATCCTCGGGGTGTATTTCCTATTTCCCATCCACTGAAGTTTTTTCTTGAAAAGTGCTAATGAAGAACTTTGCTTGACATAGATGGGTAGCCTGTTCCAGAGTCGGAAGTCTCTGGGACAGGAATCTATCCCTCCAGCATGTCCTGTTTATTGTGGTGACAAGGTTTAGGTCCCTAGACCATATAGCTCGGAAAGATTGGGATTTCTTTAGGTGCAGCATGTCCAACAGCTCTGGGTTTGACATAACTTTATATGTTAGGCAGGGATCACCTCGGAATAAGCAATATGCTATGGAGTAAAGATGGATTTTTTGAGACGGTCAGTATAGGGCATCTGTTTGAGGCCATTAATCCTCTTTGTGAGGTACTTCTGTGGCCTTTCCAGCTGCTGCAGATGTCTTGTGAGGTACATTGCAAAAGGGGCATTGTACTACATAATGGGTCTAATGAGTGTCGAGTAGAGGGGAACAATGACCTATTTTTTCCTGGATGAGAACCCTTTTATGATGATGTGTGCCATGTAGAAGGACTTCCTGACTACGGTGGCGATGTGACTATCAAAGGACAGACTACTGTCCACCTGGGTCCCAAGGTCTCTTATCACACATTCGGTGTTAAATAGACTGCTGTCTATGTAGTAGTTCATGGGTACAGAGTTTTTACCAAAGGGGATGACAATGCAATTTTTGGCATTGAGGTTGAAGCCATGGCTCCGACACCAGACATCTGTCTCAGCGAGGCCCTTCTGTAGGACTTCCACATCATTTGGGGACTCGACTATGGTTCCTAGTTTGCAGTCATCTGCGAACTTCGTTAGCCAGAGGCCTTCTGTGTTAGCCTCTGCATCTTTATTTGACAACAGGCATTCTGAAGAGCCATACAAGTACATCCAATTGTCTTTCTTCAAAAGAGGCAGTATGGACTGAAGTGTGACCATTTGGAATTTTATCTATTTTACAAATTGATTTAGATGCTTGGGTCCACAGTTGGTCTGAGGTCCCCTATTAAAAGAACCTGGAGTAGACTCCAGACTCTAGATGGTCTCAGAGTACCTGCTGGATGATATTTTTTAGCACCTTGGAGACTTCTGCTGCTGCAGATTCCCACTGACTGGGTGCAGCATAAGGACCCTTTCTCTTTTTCTTTGGTGGGTAAGAAAGGGGAATTGAACAGCCTCTGGTTATTATCCTTAGTACCCATGAACCTGTTGTAATGTTTTGCCAGGCTTGTAGCTACAGGGATAAGCATCCTCTGACTGCTTCCTGACAGGCAACCTTTCAGGAGAGATGGTAGGGCTTTTCAAAAGGGACAGTGAAAGGACATCTTGAAGCCTTCCACGAAACTACAAAGGATGCATTCAGGCATGCTGGCACACTGTGATGCTGGTGCTTGCTGCCCTAGCTGCACTGGAGAGCAGATACATGCATAGTTTCAATCTAGATTGAAGGGTAGATAACTGAGACCTTTTGAAAATCTGTAGCCAGGTTTCCAGAGAGTGACTTGATGAATTTTTTCGTCAAGTCTCTCTGGAAACATGTATTGTGGTCTAAATAGTTCAGCACTTTGAGGGGAAACATTGCTGAAGCGTATGTCTGTTTCCTAAACCTGTCCAACACCCTAGACTCTCTACTGGGAGAGATGGACAGAGGAACTTTCTTCAGACAGTTCCTTCTTTGTGACCGTGGCTGCCATGGCATCTACTACTGGACGTTGAATGCGGTGCTTCCTGTCCTTGCGGACTACCAACATCCTATCCGGCTTTTTTGGTATAGGTTCCATTAAGTCAGGGTCCTTCCATGCCCTCTAAGCCACAAGGCCCATAACAGGGTCTACAGGAAGTACCACCCAGGATGCAGATGAGCCAGTACCAAACACTTTGGGAAATACAGACTCCTCCAGTGAATGGTCATTGGTGGACCAGCTCCCTCAATCATTCACCAATTCTAGGATCTCTCCAAAAGTGACATCTTCCAAGGGGGATCTAGGGAAGTCCTCTCACCTTCATCCAAATCCATATATTTGGTAACTGACTCTGTGGATAAGCCCAAGTGCATCCACTTGCGTGTCAGTTTTCTATCACCTTCTGTTGGGGATAATTAGAAGGATCCAAATCAAACTAGGAGCTCACACAGTAAGCGGCCTCTGAGCCTACTGGTACTGGCTGCCCTGTCAATGACAATGAGTGGAAGGAAAAGCAGTGCTCCTTTAGGGGTTGCGATGGAACCAATCTAGAGGACAGCTCCTTTTCTTTTGGTAGTGCCAAAATCCTTTCAAAGGTCTCAAAGGCCTCGGCTGCAATCTGTGCTGAAGGAAGTCTTCCATCACCCAAGTAAGGAGAAGCAAGCCTCTCGGCCTCAACTCAGAGACCAACCTTGGACCTGAGCTGTCAACAGCGGAGACCCTGAGGGGTAAGAACGGCTCTCAGAGCTTTGGAGACCACCTATGTCCCCGAGCCCTGGTGTTGATGCTTCTGTTCTAAGACTCGTCTCAATCAAAGGGCCTCAGAGTCAATAGAGTCATAGATGCCACTAAGGTTGAAGTTATTTGGAATGTCAGCTCTGACAAAGATGCATTGGCAGTGCATGGATCCATGGAAACCAGGCCCAAAGGGCAGGCCAGTACTGGAGATAACACAGGAGAGGCTGTTAGGCCCATGCCTGGTGCATTTGAAGTGGACAGCACTGACAGAACCCAAAGATGAATCTGCATCCTCAGAAACTTCCTCAACATTCTGTCAACATCAAACTGTAAAGCTTCTGGATGACTGAGCAGACTTTGAGGAGGATGCCTCCTAAGGTGGTCAGGAAAATCTCTTCTCTTGTATTACAGATGAATATAATTTAGGGTTTACCAGTTCTGGGGAGAAACGGAGCCAGGTGAGGAAAGTCGAACCAGAGGTGTCAGTGGATCAGACTTCCGAGTTGTCATCAGATCTGGACCCACAGCAACTGTTGGATTCGGGAAACATTTTCATGACTTATCAGCTTTCTTTTCCTCAACTTTTTCTTTAGGTTTCCCTTTCTCTCCTTCTTTAGGCTTTGTCTTTATCCACCTTTTTTGGAGACTCTGAAGGAACAGATGTTGAAGAACAGACCCTGTCTGAGGGGGAAAAAAAGACCTTTCAGAATAAGCTTCTCTTTCCAAGTTTGGATGCCTCCAGAGCCAAAAAAAGCACAGGCCTCACAATCTACCTCCAAGTGGGCAGCACCCAAGCAGGATACACAAAGAGTGGGGGGGTCTTGTGGGGACATCATGCCCACAGACCATACATTTTTAAATAATTGAATTTTATCTTTTATATCAGAAACAAACTGAGTATAACTGCTGCAAGCACTAAGAGAACTATTGAAAAGGAACTAACTCTTAGATTACAGATAATATACAAATTCAAAAACCTACTGTCCCAAACTCACAATTATTAAAGAGATAACAGACGTGCAGCACAAAAACAACTAAAGACTATGCTATAAACTACTCAAATTACTAACTATTATGGTTAGCTAAGTCTGTATTCTAGAAAATGTGTGAGAGAGGATCTATCCATGTACATCTATGAATCTAAGAAATTCTATAAAAATAGAAAATCTTATTTTTGAAGCTGAGCCCTCAGATACAAGACTGAACGCTTCAGGTGTCAAACGAGATCAACGATACTAAGGTGGAGTATAGGGAATTACGGGTAGGGGAAACAGAGTCAGAGCCCTGAATCCGTATATATTCCAAATAACTGCAAAAATGGTGCTGAGGACAGATCTGACAACCCAAGGGCTAAACTGAATTGAATGAAAATACAGAAAGTACAGCTGTTTAAAATCTTACCATAACAGTAGATGTCATTCTCTTCACTGTTGCAGTATTCTTTACTAAAGTGGATTCCCTGCCAAGGGTAGCCCAACATCTGGGCAGTATACCATAGCGTTAATATTTTATAGACACTGGAGCAAATGCTCTCTGATCAAGGCATAGGGCATAAAGATGATGTACGAACATACATACCTCAGATCTGAATAGACCCAGGAGAAACAGTCCTAGGAAGTATGAGCATGTGCACTGCGAAGGAAAAATGAAAAAAAAAATAAAGAACAAAAACAGCAAAAGGGGAAGAGGGAGGGACTGAATACTGCAACAGTGAAGAGAAGGACATCTACTGTTTTGGCAAGATTTTACACAACTGTACTATGTCCTTCCATATCACTGTTACAGTATTCTTTACTAAAAAGACAGTAAAAAAGCTCAAGAAGAAATCTGAGAGGAAAAAGGCGCAGATGAGCTCTCAAGAAACTCATGCAGGATAGCTCTAACAAAGCCAACTCTTCCTCTGGAAACAACATATAATTTATAATGCTTAGTAAAGGTATAGACAGAGGTCCAGCCTCATGGATCTAGTTTCCACTCGTGGGGATCCATGATGTTTCTGCTTAGGTCGTCTGCCAATGTGTTTTTCTTTCCTGGCAGGAATTGTGCTTGTAATTGAACCTGGTAAGACAATTCATTGAAAAAATGCACCAGACGAAGACACGGCCCTGGTAGAATGAACCTTTAAAGAAGCATTAAGGTTTTTCCCATGAAAGCAAAAACAAAAAGAGAGATCCAAGAAGGAACGGTTGGGTTTAGAAACAGCCAAAAGTACAGTTTTGTACCTACCATAAATGTAGATGATGAGTATTCACCCTGCTGCAGTCATCACACTTGGGTTATCCTGCCGTCAAGCGGTCCCGCAGTCGGCCTGAGTTCCAAAGTCTTGGTCCGGCATTGCTTCTGCCCTGACGTCAGTGCGCCAGGGGTGTATAAGAGGCATTAGACGCCATTTTCTTCAGGTTTTTTTGCCCCAGATGTCAGGTGCCCCCAACAGGTAGGCAATATATATATAGCTATATAAAAAAGTACATATAAAAATAATACAATACCTTCAGGCACAAGCAAATACACCACAGAGGTTGTATAGGATAGAGTGGTATAGATAAGTCCAGCTAGTTCAGAGGGGATGGAGGGAGGGTAACCTGGACTGCAGCAGGGTGAACACTCGAACATCTACATTTATGGTAGGTACAAAACTGTACTATGTTCATCGTGTTACCCTGCTGCAGTCATCACACTTGGGTTGAATCCCAAAGCTAAGGATGGGTGGTGGAGCTAAACAAGGTTAGAAGAAGCTAGTAGGCCCTGCAAAACTGCAATGGCAAAACCAGCTCTGGTCTTAGAATATAGAGGTAAGTGATAGTGTTTGGTGAAGGTGTGCATTGAACTCCAAGTTGCAGCTTCCAGAATATCCTTGGTTGGCACCCCCCTGAGAAAGGCTGCCAATGAAGCTGTAGCCCTGGTGGAGTGGGACCTAATGTTAGCAGGTACCGGTTTCCCATGATGCATGTAGCAGAAACGTATGCAATGCCCTATCCATTTTGAAATGGTCTGTTTTGAGATAGCTTTTCCTTGTGATCCTGCAGCATAGGCTACAAAGAGCTGGTCAGATTTTCTAAAAGCCTTAGTTTTATCCAAGAAGTAACGTAATGTCCAAAGAGTGCAGGAGTCTTTCTCCTTTGTTCTGGGGATTTGGGAAAAAGGTGGGAAAATGAATGGTTTGGTTTAAGGCCACACTGGATACCACCTTTGGCATAAAGGAAGGGTTAGTTCGTAGAGAGACTGGCTCCACTGCCATTAGTGCCTGTAGCTCTGAGACTCTTCTAGCTGAAGTTATTGCTAGTAGCAGGGCAGTTTTCCATGAAAGAAATTTTAAATCAGCTGAAAAAACTGGTTCAAAGGGCGGCAGTGTAAGCTTTTCCAGAACAAAGTTAAGATCCCAAGTAGGTGTTGGTGCTCTCCTGGGCGGTCTTATGTTCTTAGCCCCTCTGAGGTACTGTCTTAGGAGTGGATGTGAAAATAAAGGCGGATCCGTGTTGTAATGAGCTGAAATTGCTGAGGCGTGGATCTTAATAGATGAAAAGGAAAGTCCTTTGTGCAACATCTCAGTTAAATATTGTAGAATCTGAGTAATGTTTGGATCAAGGGGATTTTGGCCTTCAGCACAGGCGCAAAATCTTTTCCATTTGTCTGAATAGGTTTTCCTGATGCTGGGCCTCCTGGTCACCAGAATGACATCCATAACAGCTTTGGATAGAGGTGTTGGCTGGTTGTTTAGGTAATTTGCCATGCAGCCAGGTTTAAAGTCTTGAGCTGGCTGTGTAGAATCTGATTGTCTCGCTGTGTGAGCAGGTGAGGAATTTGTGGTAAAATCCATGGTGGGCCATGTTCCTTAGAATTGGATACCAGTGCTGGCGTGGCCAGTCTGGTGCAATGAGCATCACTTGTGGCCTCTCTAATCTGACTTTCAGCAGTACCTTTGCTAGAAGAGGCAGTGGAGGAAAGGCATACATTGTTAATGTTTTCCAACTGAATGAGAGGGCGTCCACTTTCCAAGCTTGTGGATGGAATGTCCTTGTGCAAAATTTTTGAAGTTGGTAGTTTTGGGGGTTGGCAAACAGATCTATGTCTGGGCGTCCCCATTTTTGAGTTATCATTGCAAATACTTGTGGATCTAGTTTCCACTCATGGGGATCCATGATGTTTCTGCTTAGGTCGTCTGCCAATGTGTTTTTCTTTCCTGGCAGGAATTGTGCTTGTAATTGAACCTGGTAAGACAGTGCTGTGTTCCACAAGGTCACTGCTTGCCTGCATAGAGGGTAGGAATGTGTGCCCCCTTGCTTGTTTATGTACCACATTACTGTGGTATTGTCCGTCTTTATTATTAGTTGCCCTGGGTGTAAGAGGTCCTTGAAAGCTGTTAGGGCATTTTGTACGGCTAGCATTTCTTTTTGATTGATATGCAGATGCCTTTGATCTGTAGTCCATTTGCCCTGAATGCATTGTCCTGCCATGTGTGCTCCCCAGGCATAGTCCGATGCATCTTGTTGTCATAGTTTGCCTGGCTGTGGGTAAGGCGAAAGGCTGACCCTTGTTGAGGTGACATGCCTGTGCCCACCATAGAAACTCCTGTTGAAGGCAGGGAATGAGTGGTATCATTGTTTCCAAGGTGTGGCTGTGCTGAGTCCATATGCTTTTCAGGTACCATTGTAATTTCCTCATATTCAGTTTTGCAAATGGTATTAGTAGTATGCAAGATGCCATGAATCCCAAGGCCTGCAGAATTTTTCTTGCAGGGAGTTGGGTCTTTGTTGCCATTATTTTGAAGTATTGAGTCAGCTGTTGTTGCTTGTCTGGTGTGAGATAAGCCATCTGGGCCGTTGTATTCAAGCTGGCACCCAGGAATATTATGTTTTGTGAGGGCACTAGTTTTGATTTCTTTTTGTTTACTGTGTACCCTAGGCAACTTAGAAGGTGTTTGACAAATGCCAGATGCTTTAAAAGAATGTCCTTGCTTTCTGCTTGAATAAGGCAGTTGTCCAGGTATGGGTATATTTGAATTCCTCTTTGTCTGCAGTATGCAGTTACTGGTGCCAGGCATTCTGTGAAGACCCTGGGCGCAGTAGATAAGCCAAAGGGCAGTGCAGAGAATTGATAATGGGTTGAACCTGCAATGAAGTGGAGATATCTTCTGCAATTTTGTCTGATAGGGACATGCAGGTATGCCTCCTTGAGGTCCAACGTTACTAGCCAAGCATTCTTGCCCAGCATGGGAAGAAGCTGCTGTAATGTTAGCATCTTGAATTTTGGTACTTGTAGATAGGTGTTCAGAATTGAAAGATCCAGAATGGGTCTCCATGCTTTGTCTTTTCTTGGGACTAGAAAGAGTCTTGAGTAAAATCCTTGTCCTTGCTCCTGTATAGGTACCTGTTGAATGGCTCTCATGTCCATGAGAGCTGTAATTTGTTTTTGTGCCTCTGCCCATTGATTTGGTGGCAGGTTTGGCATTCCTTTTACCCTTGGCAAGGTATGAAAGTGGAATCTGTATCCTTGTGAGACAATGTTTAGGACCCATTTGATTTTTGTGATGATGTGCCAGTTGTCTGCAAAGAGTGCTAATTTTCGTCCCAAGGGAGCTGCCAAGAGAGATTTGCTTGGTAGTTTGAGGACTGAGTCATTGTGTTTGTCTTCTGCTAGCTTGGGGCCTGTCTTCTCCTCCTTTCTGGGTAGCAGTACCCCATTGGCGAGGTTTGTAAGGGCCTTGTGACTGACCGTCTGTATTTGCCCCTCTGTGATCTGTCAGAAGCTGGAAAGAACCAGTTTTTTTGTTGGCCAGTTTCTGCTGAAACGAGGGGGTTGTACCTGTAAAAAAATCCTTGACCGTCTGCATAGACTTTGCCTTATCCTCCATTTTCTTTAAAACCTCTTCTGCTTTGACACCAAATAATGCATCCTGCTGTAAAAGTGCATCCAATAAATTTGCGTTAACATGATCAGGTAGGGTTTTTTCTTTTAACCAAGCATGTCTACGTATGACAGACCCAGTAACAGCTGCTCTACAGGAAGCTTCCAATGAATCAAATCCACATTGTAAAGTATGTTTGCCCACCTGTTCAGCTGCATGCAACAGATCCTGCATTTCCTTGAATTCAGACTGTTCAGAATGTGTGCTCATTTTTTGTTTTAATTGAGACATTAGGAATTGCTGATATTTCGGCATGTGAAACTGACAATTTAATGCTCTCATAGCCAGAGTAGCTGAGGTGTATATCTTCTTTCCCCATCTATCTAGGGCTCTGGAATCCCTTTCAGAGGGCACAGGATTTTTAGCCATAGAAGCTTTAGCCCCTTTGGGACCCTGGGAAATTGTTTCTGGGTCAGCCACAGGGCTTTTATAAAGGAATTTGTGTGAGTCAGGTACTCTCTGTAGTACCGGTCTGGTTTGGCTGGAGCAGGAGGTAGAGAGTCTGGATTTAGACTAGACTCCAAGTAAACATCATCCACAATGTCTAAAACTGGAGGGATAGCAAGTGGTCTGTGCTGGGGTAGTAAAAGGAACTCTAGGAGCCTTTTAGAATCAGAGTAGTCCTGGCCTTCCCAGTGGAAATGTTCCCTCATGGTATGTAAAGTTTCCCCAAAGGAGTAGTCTTCAGGGGGAGATGCTGAGGGAATAGAGTCTTCAGCATCAGAGTCTTCATAAGAGGGAAAAGTGTAATCCTGTTCCTCAGAAGAATCTGAGGAAATTGAAACCTGGTCAGAGGAAGCATAATCCTCCTCTTGTCTTGGTCTTTTATCTGGAGGGGATGGGAACCCCTGATTAGGGTAATCAAATCTTCAGCCATCTTAAGCATCTGTTTCTTAGGCATGGGGCCTTGAACTGTAGACTGATGTGCAGCCTTTTTTGGTTTTAATGGAGTTTTAAGCTTAGCATAAGATTTAATGGTGAGTGTAGTCTGTCTGAAGACACCTTCTGCAACCGAGGGTGTTTCTACTGCACCGGGATCTCCTTCTGCTCCGGTGTCAGAAGGGCCTAATAAAGATGGCTGCGACGGCCTAGTACACTCCGCTTGAGAATTCGCAGCTGTCTGGGGTGCCAATTCTGCGGTCGTCAGGGGCTGCGTAGGCGCCTCACTGAAAACCGGAGAACCGGCGACAGGCCCAGCAGAGGCCTCGGAGTCTGGCTTGTTCCTAGGCTGCTGTCCTTATCCTTGTGCTTTTTATGCATGCTGGTCGTCGGCTGCTCCGACGGCATGATATAATTAAATTTCCTACCAAAGTAATGTCGTGCGAAGTCAAAACGGCATTTGATAGTTCGTTTATTAAACCTAGCACAAAACCGACAACCTGTGACGTTGTGGTCTGGGCCTAGGCAAGGAATACAATAAGAATGGAAGTCCTTATGAGGTATTTGCTTCCCACAAGAAATGCAATTGTTAACTTTTTCTGACATCGGATTGAGGCAAGAAAAGGTTCCCCAATGGGGTACTTAGCTTTATTGAAGACTTCGGACTGAAATTCAATTCGAAAATCTCAGGTATCGGCCGACCGGCACTTGAGAACTGCTTCTGCTTTGGGCACCGTGCGGAAAAAAAGACTGAAGAAAATGGCGTTGGATGCCTCTTATATACCCCTGGTGCACTGACGTCAGGGAAGAAGTAACAGCAACCGACGCCGGACCAAGACTTTGGAACTCAGGCCGACTGCGGGACCGCCTGACGGCAGGATAACCCAAGTGTGATGACTGCAGCAGGGTAACACGATGAACATCCTAGAGATCTGGGATGAAAGGAAATAAAAAGCGATTTACACCTGCGAATGCCCTTAGTCTTCTCTAAATAATATCTGAGCTGTCTATGCAAATACAAGGTGTGAAGAACCTTCTCACTAGCAAACTGCGAAGAAGGAAGAAAGGTGTACAAATTAATATAAGGATTAAGAGACAATTCATTAACCACCTTGGGCATAAAATAAGGATTAGTATGAAGAGACACCCTGCCCCTATGAAAAACTAAAAAAGGAGGAACAGCCATAAGGGCATGGAGTTCAGACACTCTCTTAGCTGAAGTAAGGGCCAAAAGAAAAACAGTTTTCCTTGTACAATATTATAAGGAAGCTGAAGCTGCAGGCTCAAAAGGAGCAACCCAATTTAAGGTACCAGAAAGGTGAAATAGGCTTCCTGGGAGGCCTGATATAAAGGATGCCTTTAAGAAACTGCTTGACTTGAAATCTAGAGGCCAGAGGAGGTGTTAATGGCAGACAAACACAAATAGCTGAAAGGTGAGTGTTAACAGAAGAATATGCTAACCCAACATGGAGCAATTCACACAAGCATGAAAGAACCAGAGGCATCTCCACAGAAAATGGATCCTAGTTACAAACAAGGCACCAAACAGAAAATCTCTTCCATTTGGACTTGTAGGATTTCCTGGCCTCCTGCAGAACACTAAGCATGTCCTCAGAAGAAAAGCTGCCTAGAAGAGATCAAAACCTCATCACTCACCATGTCAGTTGAAGACTGGACAAGTGGATGAGATAACCCTTGTCTTGTGCGAGTAGGTCCACCCTGTATGGTAAAGTACAGTTTTGTACCTACCATAAATGTAGATGTTCGAGGATCCACATTGCTGCAGTCCTAACTATTGGGTAGTCCGCTGTCCAGTCGGCCCGAATACCAAAGTATATGGCTGACGTCGGTCAGGGCGCATTAGACTGACGTCAGTACGTCAGGGTACTAATGCGCATGACCGACGTCATATCCTCAGTCTTTTCTTGCCCCAGATGTCAGAAGACCCTGAAAAGATAAGGCCAAAAACCAAAAACTCCCAACATACCTGCATCAAAATATATACATATATATACAGAATATACAAAAATAGCAGAATATAACCTCACCTGCACAACCACCCCTAAACACAGAGGGGAAGGAGGGAGGGTAAATTGGACTGCAGCAATGTGGATCCTCGAACATCTACATTTATGGTAGGTACAAAACTGTACTATGTTCTTCATTCCACATTGCTGCAGTCCTAACTATTGGGTAGAATCCCAAAGCAGAGGTAAAGGAGGCTGGCAAATCATAAGGAAGCAGGAACTGACAACATGCCTTGCAAAATAGCAGTGGCAAAACCAGCCCTAGACTTAGAGTAGAGAGGAAGGTGATAATGCTTAGAGAAAGTATGCACTGAACTCCAAGTAGCTGCCTCCAAAATATCCTTAGTTGCCACCCCCCTTAGAAATGCTGTTGAAGTGGCAGTAGCCCTAGTGGAATGAGGCCTAATCCCAGCTGGAATTTCCTTGCCATGATGGGAATAACAAAATGAAATGCAACACCCAATCCATCTAGAAATAGTTTGTTTTGACACAGGCTTGCCCTGAGAACTCAAAGCAAAAGAAATAAACAACTGTTGAGACTGCCTAAAATCTTTAGTCCTGCTCAAATAATAACGCAATTGCCTGTGTACATCTAAAGTGTGCAAAATCTTTTCCCCTTTATTTTGGGGATCTGCATAAAAGTAGGCAAATGAATAGTTTGGTTTAAAGCCACACTAGAAACCACCTTAGGCATAAAGGAAGGATTAGTACGTAATGATACCCTGTCCTTATGGAAAATCAAAAAAGGCTCAACCGCCATAAGGGCCTGCAATTCAGAAACCCTTCTTGCAGAAGTAATGGCCAACAAAAAAGCAGTCTTCCAAGACAAGTATTTCAATTCAGCAGTAGCCGCAGGCTCAAAAGGTTGTAGAGTAAGTTTCTCCAACACAAAATTGAGATCCCAAGCAGGAGTAGGAGCTCTACGTGGGGGTCTTATATTCTTTGCCGCTCTAAGAAATTGCTTGAACAAAGGATGCGAAAACAATGGTGGGTCACAATCATAGTGAGCTGAAATTGCTGCAGCATGAATCTTAATGGAAGAGAAAGACAAACCTTTGTCCAATAACTCAGTAAGATATTGAAGAGCCACACTCAAATTTGGCTCAAATCTCCAAATTGTTTGCTGCACTCCAAAATAAAAATCTCTTCCATTTCTCTGCGTACACTTTTCTTGTACTAGGTCTCCTGGCTTCCATAATCACATTTAAAACTTGTTGAGGAAGTTGAGACCTGCTGCCTTTCAAAACAGAATATGCCAGGCTGTTAGATGAAGAGAGTGAAGTTTGACATTGAGCAGGTGACCTTCTCTCTGAGACAACAGGTGTGGAATTCAAGGGTAAAGGCCATGGAGGCTTCTTTACCAGACTCCTCAGTAATGGGTACCAGTGCTGCCGAGGCCAATCTGGAGCTATTAAAATCATCCTTGGCTTGTCTTGTCGGACCTTTAGAAGCACTTTTGGAAGAAGAGGCAGAGGTGGAAACGCATACACATGAAGATTTTTCAAACTGAAAGAAAGAGCGTCCACTTTCCAAGCTGTGTGATGAAACTTCTTTGTGCAAAACTTTGGCAGCTGGTGGTTTAGTGGAGAAGCGAACAGATCTATGTCTGGAGTTCCCCATGACACTGTCAATTTTTGAAATACATGAAGATCCAGTTTCCACTCGTGGGGATCCATGATTTGTCTGCTTAACACATCTGCTAAGGAGTTCTGTGCTCCGGCAGAAACCTTGCCTGAAGAGTTAGTTGCAAGCTGAGCAGTCTCCCATAAAATCATTGCTTGCCTGCACAATGGGTAAGAATGTGTTCCCCTTGTTTGTTGATGTACCACATGACAGTTGTGTTGTCTGTTAGAATCAACACCTGCCCTGGAAGAAGTAACTCCTTGAAAGCCATTAATGCAAACTGGACTGCTAACATCTCTTTCATGTTGATATGTAGATGCTGTAGTCTGGCAGGCCACTTGTCTTGTATCCACTTTCCATTTAGATGAGCTCCCAAGCAATGTCTGAGGCATCTGTCGTTAGAATCTGACTCGCCTCTGGCCGGGTCACAGAGAGTCCCTTGTTTAGGTGACATTCCTGAGCCCACCACAAAAATTCCTTTTGAATGCAAGGTATTATTTGAATGACAGTGTCCAAATCCTGGCAGTGCTGTGTCCATACATTTTGAGATACCATTGTAGCTTCCTCATATGCAGTTTGGCATTGGGAAGCACCAGAATACAAGATGCCATGAACCCTAAGGCTTGAAGGACTGTCCTTGCAGTCAGCCCGGACTGAAGAGATAGTTGATGGAAGTAACTGGAAAGATTCTTTTGTTTGTCCGGGGTTAAAAAGGCCATCTGGGCTGCTGTATTCAGTCTCACACCCAGAAAGCACATGTCTTGAGAGGGTACTAGACTGGACTTTATTTCGTTCACAGAATACCCTAGGCATCTTAGCACTGCTATGACATATTCCAGATGCTGTAGAAGGTCTTCCTTTTCTTGAGCCAGAATCAGGCAGTCGTCCAAGTAAGGGTAGATTTGAATCCCTTTTAGCCTGAAGTAAGCTATCACTGGAGCCAGAACCTTCGTGAATACTCTGGGCAGTAGATAAGCCAAAGGGCAATGCAGAGAACTGATAATGAGAACTTCCAGCTCGAAACGCAGATACTTTCTGCAACTTAATCTTATAGGCACATGAAGGTAAGCTTCCTTGAGATCTAAAGTTACCATCCAGTGATCTTTGCCCAGTAAAGGTAAAAGCTGTTGTAACGTCAACATTTTGAACTTGGGAATGTCCAGATAAGTGTTGAGGATAGATAAATCCAAAATTGGTCTCCACGTGTTCCCCTTCTTTGGTACTAGGAACAGGCGAGAATAAAATCCTAGGCCCCTTTCTGGCACAGGAACTGGCTGAATGGCCCCTATTTGGAGTAACAGAGAAATTTGCTTGTGCGCCTCTTGTCTTTGTAGAGGAGGAATGTCTGGCATGCCTTTGAAAGGAGGCAAGGTATGGAAATAAAACCTGTAA
The DNA here is from genome assembly GCF_019279795.1 of Protopterus annectens. NCBI lineage: Eukaryota > Metazoa > Chordata > Ceratodontiformes > Protopteridae > Protopterus > Protopterus annectens. The sequence continues at coordinate 138,438,657 of NC_056735.1, forward strand.
CCGTGGTGAATGATATCCAGAACCCATCTGTCTTGGGTAATTAAATCCCAATTTTCTTTGAAAAGAGACAGCCTTCCTCCCAACGGTGCTGCCAGGCGAGAATGAACTGGCAGCTGAAAAGGCAGGTCATTGGGTCTGCTTACGAAAGGACTGACCCCTGCCCTCACCAGAAGTCTGAGCAGATGAACTCCCTGTCCTAGGCCTAAAGGAACCCTGAGCTCTGCCCCTACCACGTCTAGACCTACCCCTAGACTGGGAATCATAAGCAGGATAAGTCCAACCCTTAGCAGGCCAATTTCTACTAAACTTGGGAGGCTGTACCTGCAAAAAATCTTTAACAGTTTGCATAGATTTAGCCTTGTCCTCCATTTTCTTCAAAACTGCTTCCACAGGCGAACCAAACAACACATCAGATTGCAAAGGAGCATCCAAAATTCTTGTCTTAACATGCTCAGCTAAATTCTGATCTCTCAACCAGGCGTGCCTACGAAGAACAGAACCAGTGGCAGCCACCCTGGAGGAGGCCTGTACAGCATCAAAACCACATTGCAAGGAATGTTTACCCACCTGCTCAGACACATGAACTAAATCCTGCAACTCTTTACAGTCAATACCTTCCGCTAGAGCATCCACCTTAGATTTCAACTGTGAAAGAAGATAATTCTGATATTTTAACATGTGGAACTGGCAATTCAACGCCTCATGGCTAAAGTGGAAGAAGTATACACTTTCTTTCCCCATCTATCCAAAGCCCTTGCCTCTTTATCAGGAGGGACAGGATTTTTAACAACTGAGGCCTTTACACCTTTAGGCCCCTGAGAGACAGTTTCTGGGTCTGCCCTAGGACTCTTAAAAAGATACTTATGAGCTTCAGGCACCCTATAATATCTATCCGGTTTAACAGGGGCAGGAGGCAAAGAATCAGGATTCAGGGAAGCCTCTGCAAAACATCTTCCACCACATTCAAAACAGGAGGTATAGCTAAAGGCCTATGCTGGGGTAAAACAAGAACTCCCTAAGCCTTTTCCTGGAATCAGAGAAATCTTGGCCTTCCCATTTAAAATGCTCCCTCATGGAATGCAAAGTCTCTGAAAATGAAAAATCCTCAGGAGGAGAAGCTGACGGAGTAGAATCATCCACATCAGAATCAGAATAAGGAGGAACTCCTGCAAGTCTTCAGCCAAGACTCAGAAGCCTCGAGCATTGCTCAAAACTCTCAAGCTCAGGTTCCACCCTAGGCCTCTTATCAGGAGGGGCATAGAACCCTTATCATAGTAATCAAATCCTCTGCCATTTTAAGCATATGTTTCTTAGGCAAAGACCCTGAAGCAGTAGGAGAAACCCCACTGAAGCAAAACTTGGCCTGCCCTTAAGGAAGCCTTGGAAACAGAAGGGGAGGCCCTAACCACCTTAGGAAGTGAGGGAAGAACAGCCACCTGAGAAGCCCCTCAGCCTGGCCTACTTCCTGAGAGGAAACATCCTGTAACAGTAAAGTCTCTCCCTGAGACTCCAAAGAAACACCTGGCAAAACCTCCGGCTCCACTGAGCCCTCAAAGAACCGACGTCTGGGACTGTCGGTTCTTCCCCTAGGCTTTGCTGTTTTGTCCTTGCGTTTTTAGCGAAGCGGCGGAACATCCGACGGCATTTTATAGTTACAACGCTTCCCAAACACTAACCTGGCACAGTCTAACCTTCTCTTAATAGTGCGTTTGTTAAATCTAGCACAAGAACGGCATCCAACAACGTCGTGCTCAGGCCCTAAACAAGGTATACACAAAGTATGGTAAACCCTATGAGGTATCTGTTTCCCACAAGAAATACAGTTATTCACTTTTCTGACATCCGGTTAAATACTGAGGCAAGAAAAACCAAAATATTCCCCAACGGGGTACTTAGCCAACTTTGATTCGGTCTGAAACTCTGGCTTCAGAAATTTTCAGAACGCCAACCTGCACTCGCAAAATTGCTTCTGCATCGGACCATGCGGCAAAAAAGACTGGGGATATGACGTCGGTCATGCGCATTAGTACCCTGACGTACTGACGTCAGTCTAATGTGCCCTGACCGACGTCAGCCATATACTTTGGTATTCGGGCCGACTGGACAGCGGACTACCCAATAGTTAGGACTGCAGCAATGTGGAATGAAGAACATCTTGTGGTGACTGCCTTGGCTAGGTGCAGAAGAAGAGGGGACCAATGCTGTCTTGGTCACCAGCAAGATTTTGAGGGAGACTTGCTTCATCTTGCGCAGGACCGTTGGAATCGGGGGGGGGGGGTGTAGGGAAACATCCACTTTCAAGAAAAAGATAGGGCAACCACCTTCCAAGCCAGAGGACTTGGGACTCTGGTGCAAAAAGAGGAAGTTATCTATTCAAATGGGATGCAAAAAGATCTGCCTGGGGAGTACCACACTGATGGACAATGCCCAAAAACTCATACCCGTGAAGCATCCATTTGTCACCCTGTGTTTTGGACCTGTTCAGAAAGTCTGCTACTATATTTTGCACTGAAGGAATGTATACAGCCAGAAGAGTCACTTGACACTGGACAGCTAGATCTCAAACTTAAAGAGCTAGCCTGCAAAAAAGGTAGGACCATGTCTCCCCTTGCTTGTTGAGGTACCACATCACTGTGGTATTGTCTGTAAGATTTTGAGAGGCCCTGGAAGAAAAAGGGAATGAAAGATCTGAAGGATGAAAAGGAGAGATCTCATCTCCTTGATACTGATGTGGTCTGACCTATGATGAGAGGGCCAGAGACCCTGGATCTTGAGTGGACCAAAACAGGCTCCCCACCCCATGTCAGGGCATCTGAGAAAAGTTCCTGACAGGGGACTGGGGGCTGAAAATGAAGTCCAGGGTTGGGCCAGCTGATGAATCCACCACTGAATCATGAGTCTCAGGGATGAATGAGGAAGAACTAAAAAAAATCAAGAAGATGACCATGTTGGAGCCATACTGACTTTAGGAACCTCTGTAGTTTTCTCATATAAAGTCTGGTTAGAGGTAGCATAGGAATGGTGGAAGCCATGAATCCTAGTGCCCTTAGAAACTCGCTGGCTGTAAGTGAAACCTGAGGAAGAAGGGATTGAAAAAAGATAGGTAGAAAAAGAGCCTTGGGAGGAGGCAGGAAGTCAGCATAGTGATGGTCTGGAGCCTGTAACTGAGAAAAACGTGATCCTGAGAAGGAACCAAGACTGACTTCTGGAAGTTTATTGTGAACCCCAGGCTTTGCAAGAGAAACAGAGTAGCAGTGCTGAAAAAAGGTCTCGAGAGGAGGCCTGAATGAGTAGGTCATCCAGATAAGGAAAGATTTGAACCCTTAACATGCTGCAAAAAGCAATCACAGGAGCGAGCCATTTGTTGAAAACCCTTGGGGCAGTAGAAAGGCCAAAGAGCAAGGCACAGAACTGAATATGCAAGGAAGAAATACAAACATTTCCTGAAAAGGGGGTGAATTGGAATGTGAAGATAAGTATCCTTGACATCCAGGAAGACTAGGAAAGCTTTAGGAAGAAGAAGAGGAAACAGGACGTGAAGGGATAATATCTGAAAGGAAGGGATCTTCAGAAAGGTGTTGAGCTTGGAGAGCTCCAGAATGGATCTCCATGTGCTTTCCTTCCTGGGAACCAAAAACACTCTGAAATAAACCCCCCTTCTCCTGGAAAGTGGGTGCAGCCTGAAGGATGCTTTGTTCCAAAAGGCCCTGACGTAGTTCTGGGAAGAAAGGAAGCTTTTCCAGAGGAGGTTGAGGGATGCTCAGAAAAGGAGGAAGGGATTTCCATACCATGAAGTATCCCTGACAGATGAGGGACAGAACCCATGAGTCTTGAGTGATCCTTCACCAACTGGGAAAGTACAGGGAAAGACGAAGACTTCTTTGACTTGGTCGACTTTTCGAAACAGTCACCAAAGCCATGGACGAGGGGAAGATGGCACACACTGCCTACCTTGACCTAGCCAAAGTCTTTGACACTATTTTCCACTCAGGCATAACAGATAAACTCTCCCAGCTAGGCATCAACCCATATGTTACCAGATGGATAGCTAATTGACTCACTGATAGAACCCACTCAGTCAAAATAGGGGAAGCCACCTCTAGTAGTAGACCTGTAATGAGCAGTGTGTCACAAGGATCGGTCTTGGGGCTTCTACTGTTTGGGATATACTTTTCTGAGGTGCAAGCCAAAACCAGTGGTCTGTGGCTGACCAAGTTTGCAGATGACTGAAGCTGGACATTGTTTTAAATCCCCCTAGTGATATGAACATCCTTCAAGAGGGCCTTACCCAAACTAATGACTGGTGGCCAGAAGCATGGCCTCAAACTGAATGCCAAGAAATGCATCATTACCCCCTTTGGGGAAAATGGCAACCCCACTAATTATCACATTAATAACAATGTACTAAGCCTGCAATTAGTCATGGGGCACCCAGGTTGATAGCAATCTGAGTTGTGACCACCAAGTTGCCTCCGTTGTACGGAAGGCTTTCTACATGGCCCACCTCATAAATAAGGGTATTTCATCCACGGACATGGAGGTCATAACATCCCCATACTCCTCCCTTAATAGACCCATTATCGAGTACAATGCCCCATTTGGCATGTACCTTGCCAAGCAAATGCTGCAGCTGGAGAGACCACAGAGGTTCCTGACCAGGAATATCCAGGGTCTCAAACACCTACTCTATACAGATAGGCTCAAAGCCCTGTCTCTCTACTCAGTCTTGTACAGACTGCTCAGAGGTGACCTATGTCTGGCATACAAGGCCTTCTTAGACCCAGTCTTGATGGAGTTGCTGCATATCCATAAGTCAAACTTCACTCACTCAACCTGCATGCAAGGCCTTAACCTGGTCTGTGACATTAATAGAACTTGTTGGCAGAATAGTTTGGTGCCCCAAGGACTCCTCCATCCATGGAATAGACTCCCTCTCCATATCAAGCAGAGTACCTCTCTAGCCCTCTTTAGGAGGAACCTGGACAACTGGATTGGAAACAGAAAATACACCCCCCGGGATTCCACCTGTGTCCCTGTTGGACAGGGGAAACAGGTGTTGACTTTGAGGGAACATGGGACAAATTCTTGGCTAGGCTTATAAGGGCCTTTGGGCCAATAGCCTACTATCATCCTTTGAACTTATGGACCTATAAGATAAGGGAACCTGGCTTAGGAAAGAGGGAAGCAAACAGATAGAACCTGTCCCATCTTGAAAATGAGGTTTCTGAGAAGTGGGAGTCTGAGTAGACTTAGCAGGAGGAACCCGCTAGAACCCTTTTACATTTGGAAGGAGGGCGAGGCTCCCTGCAAACAAAAGCACATTTGTATGGATAATTCCTCTAGAACTTAGGAACAGGAGAAACAAATATATGCTTCAAGTCTTGCAAGGTATCCTGCACACTTAAAAAGCTCAGCAGCCACAGACCCAGACAGGTTCTTATTATCAAAAGGAGCATCCAACATTTTATTCTTAATATTATCAGGCGAAAGCTGGAGATGAAGCCAATAGTAATGTCTGAGAACAGAACCAAAAGCAGCAGCTCTAGAGGAGGCATCAGCTGCATCATAACTACATTTAATAGACTGGCAGGTTACTTGAGAAGTAGATCCCAGTAAAGAGAGGGTCGAGGCCTTCCCTTCAGAATCAGAAAGATCTGATATAACCTGGGAAGCCTGAGAAAAAAGGGATAAAACATATCTGGTCATATGGGTCTAGTAATTAATAGCCCAGAAGACCAAGGTGGCAGCAGTATATACCTTCTTGCCCAGCCATTCCATAGCTCTACTGTCCTTGTCAGAAGGCAATAGTTTAGCAGAAGGCAAATTCTTAAAGGGTTTGTCAGACGAAAGACACTACAAGAAGGGTCAGCAGAAGGACATTTGTTAAAAAACTTACACTCATTAGGCTCCTTGTAAAATCTCTCAGGTTTCTTAGGTGCTGGAGGCTGAGAATCCAGGGCAAGAGAAGTTGCTGAAAAGTTATTTAAAAGGCAGTCCAGACTAGAGTGACAGCAAAGGGCACAGGAGACGCCATCTAGAGGTGGTCATAAAACCTCTTTTGAATGTCAGAAACCTGAGAACAGTCTCATTTAAAAAATTCCATCATACAAGAAATAGTATCCCCAAAGGAGAGTTCTTCAAAGGGACCATCTGGGCTAATGCAGTCTTCCTCCTCATAATCCAAGGAAAAGGGATCTGAGAGGAATATCCCAAATACTCTTCACCAGAATCCAATTTCTCTTCAGAGGAGTCTTGCTCTCTGGGCATCTTGAGTGAGGTAGAGGACCAAGGGAGAGCCAAATCCTGAATGGAGATTTTAAGTCAAGTCTTGTACCACTCAGTGATGTCAGGGATAAGTTTAATGAATCTTTAGGGTAAAGGACTTCATAGGCTTGGCGCATACATTCCATAAACGTAACCTCTTACTATCCCCTCAAGAGTCCTTGATTTAAAAATAAACTTTAATTATGTTTTATTAATAAAAGCTTACAAATTTGGTTCAGTTTCTTCAAACTCTCACTAATTCTTTCGAATGGTACAGCAATTAATTCTCAAGACATGCATGAGTATACCACCTCAATTCATCAAAACACAGTGCCATTATTAGACAAGCGATCAAAGGGACCATACGGTGCTTAGCCATACACCTCTAAGTTGCCACACAAAGTCTGTCTCTCCCTTTTCAAGTACTTAATAGTACTCATCCACCAAACAGGTTAGGGTTGTACAAGACTTGATCAAAGAAGTGACAGAATATAAAGCAGAGGACAAGTGCCTTGAAGAGATGTTTCACAGTTAGTTGGGTATCTGAAGCTTTCATCTAAACAGCACAGTCACAAGATCTCCCATTAAAGGGCAGCATGAGCTGTGGCAGAGTGACTAGTAGGATCACAGGTGAAAAAGATGGAATTCCACCACCCAATCACACACACAATGAAAAGCAAAAGAGCATCTTATTACCAAACCCAAACCGATTTGCTAAAACTGCTATTTCACATTTTCATGATCAAGAAAGCTTTACTTCTACTCTGTGAAAGAGAGACAAAAATCTCACCATGATTATACATAGCTAACTCTGTATATGTTTTGCATCTTTTGCATCTTACACTTGCACTGTTTACTTGTGTTTGCCTTGTGCTACAGTATGCTGTATATCTCACAAATGAAAAATGTAAAGTATGTTAGAAAAACAAGTTTAAAAAATATTCATCCCACTAGCTAAGAGGACACAACACTAGCCAAACAAAATGTTCTAAAACCTTCATAGTCAAGCAAATATAAATTGTATAAATGCCATATACAAAGATCAAGTACATCAGAACAGTGCAACTCAATTTAATCTGTGACTCCACTCTTCAGGAGATAATGCAATAAACACATTTCCACCAATGTAAGGAGCACTAATTATAATTTTATTTATATAATATTTATTAACTGGGGTAGAGTGCCGTTTTCCACAATCCATTAACACATTTGACCTGTACATATTGTATATCACTCCCATAAAACACATGCATCCTCTGTGCTTATAGTTTTCTTCCCACTTAGACTGGAATTTTGAGGGTTTTTTTTCAGTTTATTTTCCCTCCTCTGATTTTCTGATTTCTTTATGTACGTATCTTCAGCAGAAACCTGTTAGTCAACAGCCCCTTAACCATCTCCCCCTATGCAAAAAAAAAAAAACATTTAACAGACCTGTATGATGACATTATCCTTTAATCAGCTAAAAAAAGACGTTATGTTCTTACCATAACGTTCCATCTGTGTTGATCTTCTTCATTTATCCATGACATATGGGTCCTGTTCTGAGCATCAGAACAGACTCAGCCATTACTACAGCCAGCGAGAACCAAAAACTCTTGAGCTTTATCCTTACCCAGAATGCTCCCCTCCAATTTACCTCAGATCGAGTTTGCTGATAAACATGCCAGAACGTAAACCTAATAGCACTTTAGTGGAGATCATACCTAGTGTCATACATGTAAAAACGTACAACTAGGATCAGATTTCATTCCATTAGGAGGTCAGAATGGAAGGGGGATAGAGTGTGGGGAGTCACGGATAAATGAAGATTGACAACACAGATGGAACATTATGCTAAGAACATAACTTCTTTATCTGATGTTGTCAATTTTCATTTATTCCTTAACATATGGGACAGAGTCCCCAGCTAACTTAAATCTTGGGAGGACTCATGGAAAGATATTCCTGAGCACAACAGAGCCAAAGGATGCTCTTTTCCTAGAGACCATACCAATTTGTAATGAGTAATAAAGGTATGTGGGGACGCCCATGTAGCAGCTGTACAAACATCATCCATAGAAGCCTTAGAATAAAAAACTGCTGAAGCAGCTATGGCTTTAGTAGAGTATGCCCTGACAGGCCCAGGCAATTCAACTTTCCACTTGTTGCGTATGAAGGACATACAATCTTTTAGCCATTTAGATAAGGTAAGTTTGGATACTGGGTTATCCATTCTGGTAGTCGAAAAGGAAATGAACAGTTGGTCAGATTTCCTAATGGCTTTTGTTCTTTGGAAATAACATCACAATTGTCTATCAACATCCAATAAATGTAAAGAATATTCACCTTTCTTTGAGAAATTGGGAAAAAAGACTGGTAAATTGATTGTCTGACTGATATTTGTTTCAGACACTACCTTTGGTAGAAAGGAAGGGTTTGTTCTCAAGGAAACTCTGTCTTTGTGAAATAACAAAAATGGTGGTTTACAAGATAAGGCATGAATTTCTGAAATTCTTCTAGCAGAAGTAACTGCTACCAGAAAAATAGTTTTCCAAGATAAAATATTTTGGTCGCAGTTGGCCGCAGGCTCAAAGGGGGAATGTACTATTGCCTGTAACACTAAAGTAAGATCCCAGAGGACAAATAGATCTTTATACGAGGTTTTAACAAGTCCCTTTTAAGTTTATGAAAAATTAATGAATATTTCTTGAAGCCATTATGAAAGTTTGAAATAGCTGCTAGGTGAGCCCTAACAGTAGAGGAAGAGGCTCCTTCAAATAGTATAGCTAAAAATTCCAAGATTTTGTCGATACGAGTGGAGAAAGGGTCAATGTTATTATCAGGACCCAGTAGGAAAATCTCTCCCATTTACTCTTACAGAGTTTCCTAGTGGAGGGGTTTTTGTGGTGCCAAAAGAATCTTACCAACTAGGGAAGATACAGAATTACGTCTAGCAATTAGTGGGACTGGAGAAGCCAAGCTGTAAGCCTGAGGTTCTGAAGGTTTGGGTGAACTAATTTTTCATAGATTCATAGATAAGTACTAAGCTAACTGCCCTTGCGGGCCATTGTAAGCCTAGCCAATTATCCCTTGTGAGACTCAAACCCTGCACCTTGTGTTTGTAAGGCAAACACCTTAACCATTAAGCCACCCTCCCAACCCTCTGGATGAGATAGGAGATCCAGATGTGGGTTCAGAGTCCTCAGTCTCTGAATCAGATAAGGCCAAAGAAAGGGGAACTAAACCTGTGGAAGCCAGAATGGAGCAATGAGGACTACTCTGCTCTTTAACCTAATTGCTTTCTTTAGAAATTGAGGGATTAAAGGAAAGGGAGGAAAGGAGCACAGAGGGCCAGTCGTGCAGGAGAGCATCTCATGTCGACTCTTCCAGAGGGGGGGACCAGGGCAAAGAAGCTGCAACACTTTTTATTCAAGGGCAATGCAAATAGGTCACAGCAAGGCTGGCCCCAGTGAAGAAAAATTTTCCTTGCCACTTTGGAATTGAGAGACCACTTGTGAGACAGGAGAATGCATCTGCTCAGTTTGTCCGCTATCACATAGGAACTCCCCAGAATATGCGTTGCTATCAGAAAGTAGTTGGAAGAAATCGCCCACTGCCAGACTCCAAGAGCTTCTTGACAAAGGGGGGGGGGGGGTACGACTTGGTTCCTCCCTGCTTGCTGAAGTACCAGACTGCTAACATACTGTCCACCTGAACTGCAATTGTTCCTGAGGGAAGAGCAATTTGAAAAACCTGCAGTGCTAAAAGCACTGCCTTCAGCTTGTGAACACTGATGTGCAAGTCAGTCTCTATGAGGAATTAAGTGCTTTGGATGGTCTTGCCCAGATAATGCTCTCCACCCCCATCTGTAAAGCATCTGTTGTCACTACTCAGGGTTCAGATGGAACAAAGGGATGGCCTAAGAGAATTCTGTCTGAATCCACCAAGCTAGATCTTTCTTGCAACGAGTGGTAATCAAAATCTGATCTGACACTGGCCGAAACAGAATGTACCACTGAGATGGTAATACCACAGAAGAATTCTCATGTAAAATCTTGCTACAGAAACTAACGTAATGGCAGATGCCATTGAACCTAAGGCCTGCAAAACTAGTTGTGTGGTTACTCTCTTGGCCCTGACCATCTTTTTTTATTTGGGCCTTGATCTTTTGCAACCTTGGAAAGGGAAGGGAAGCTATGTAAGTACTGGTATTCAGCACTGCTCCTATGAACTCTAAAAGTTTGTGTTGGAGCAGTTGTGAATTTTCATAATTTTTGGTAATGTCCAGGTCAGTGCAGGTCTGGAGAATGTAGTGTCTTGCGGGTTCTGGTAGCTGCCTGATGGGAGTGGTAATGAGCCAGTTGTCAAAGCACAGAAACACCTGGAATCCCTGTAGTCTCAAGTGAGCTGCTACTACTGCCATGCATTTGGTGAACACTCTGGGGGGCTGTGGTGAGACCAAAGGGCAGAGCTCTGAAAGGATAATGACTGGCTCCCAACTGAAAGCGGAGAAATCTCCTAGAGCACTTGTCCATTTTTATGTGGTAATATGCATCCTGGAGATCCATCGAGCACATCCAATTGTCTTTCCCTAGAAATGGGAGAATAGACTGAACTGTGACCATCCAGAATTTTGTTTGTTGAACAGACTTGTTCAAGACACTCAGATCCAAAATTGGTCTCCAGTCCATGTCTTCTTTGGCATTAAAAAGAATCCTGTGTAAATTTCAGATTCTATCTGGTCTGGTGGGACCTCTTGGATGACACTTTTTTGAAGCAGTTGTTAAATTTCTAGTACAGCTGGTTCCCTCTGACTGGGTGGAACATCAGGGATTCTGTTGGAATTGTTTGGAAGAGAGAGAAAGGGTATGGTGTATCCTCTGGTTATAATCCTTTGCACCCAAACATCTGAAGTTATCTGAAGCCAGGTGTGTTGGTGTAAGAAAAGATCCTCCCAAGCTGCTTTCAGAGGAAAGCAACTGGGCGTCCTTTCTGCAGCGCTTGTAAGGTTTGCCAGGAAAGGTGTCCCTGGAACCCTGATTTTGTCGGCAACCTCTGCTACCCAGATGGCATCTTCCATTAAAGCTTCCCCCTGCCCCGGGACAGCCACCACCACGTGTCCTGAAAAGGCCCTTGGAACTTTCTGAACCACATTTCCACACTCCTCTGTTTCCTGGAGAAGGATGTTGAGAAGAAAAACGTAAGCCCACTGCAGACTGGGTCATTCCATCTTTCTCACACCTGGACAAAGTTTCTTAAACTTTAGGGTCAAAAAGGGATGATCCATCAAAGGGTGCTGTGAACCTGCCAGCCCAGCTATCTGGAATTTTGTAAATAATTCTATGTCATTTGTGAATACTGATATGATTTATACATAACTGTATGTTATGTACTGATCTTCAAGAATGTAACAACAGCATACCCTACTGGAACATAGAAGATTAACTTAAAAAAACTTCAAGAAAATAAGTTGAATTAAGAGCTTTACAATATGCTATAAAAGTTAGTTATTGCAGCAAAGAGACAGGATGTCTAGAGCTTGTAGTTTCTTTCTATTGTCTTGGAGAAAACTAATTACTAGGTTTAAACTGTAAACTGCTGTATTGCTTTATGACTTCCTAGCAGCTCCACATCTGAGAGATATGTATTTTTAACATAGAGATATCAGTTTCTGGTTTAGCTTGGAAACTAAAGTCAGGTGACAAAAAATTATGTGATCCACGCTAACACAGCAGTAACATGTGACAATAATTTAAGAACTCTCTGAGAGAGAGACCCGGCATTTGTGTTTTGTCTTGGACCTAGCAAGAAAGTACAGTTGTGTACCTACCATAAATGTAGATGTTCGAGTGTATTCACTGTTGCAGTCATTACACTTGGGTTATCCTGCTGGAAGGCTACCCGCAGTCGGCCTGAATTCCAAAGTCCTGGTCTGCCTCTTCCCTGACGTCAGGTATAAAAGATGCAGCCGACGCCATTTTCTTCAGTTTTTCTTGCCCCAGATGTCAGGTGCCCCCAAAAGGGTAGGCTAAAAATTCTGCTTATTAAAAAGCATGCACTAACATAAACATTACCTTCATCTACAAGCAAATACACCACATAGGTTGTATAGAATAGAGAAGTACAGATAAGTCCCAGCAATGAAAGGGGGATGGAGGGAGGGTAACCTGGACTGCGACAGTGAATACACTCGAACATCTACACTTATGGTAGGTACACAACTGTATTATGTTCATCATGTTTCACTGTTGCAGTCATTACACTTGGGTTGAATCCCAAAGCTGAGGTTGGGTGGCTGGGCCTAGATGGAATTAGCAGTGGCTATGAGGCCCTGCAGAATTGCAGTGGCGAAGCCAGCTCTGGATTTAGAGTAAAGAGGTAAGGGGTAGTGCTTTGTAAAAGTGTGCACTGAAGTCCAAGTTGCAGCCTCCAAAATGTCCGTGGTTGGTACTCCTCTGAGGAAGGTTGCTAAAGTGGCTGCTGCTCTGGTTGAATGTGGCCTAATGCCCTTAGGCACTTATTTGCCATGTTGTGAATAGCAGAAACTAATGCAGTGGCCTATCCATTTTTAAATAGTCTGCTTTGAAATAGCTATTCCTTGCAGCATATGCCACTAAGAGTTGCTCAGTCTTTCTGAAGGCTTTAGTTTTGTCCAAGTAGAAGCGTAGCTGTCTGTGTATGCCCAAAGAATGCAGACGTCTCTCCCCCTTATTCTGTGGGTTTGGATAAAAGTAGGCAAATGAATGGTTTGGTTAAGAGCCACACTGGACACTACCTTAGGCATAAATGTTGGGTTTGTCCTTAGAGAAACCCTGTCCGGATGGAAAATAATAAAAGGTTCCACAGCCATTAGTGCCTGTAACTCTGAGACTCTTCTTGCTGATGTTACTGCTAGCAGCAGAGCTATTTTCCATGATAAATATTTTATCTCAGCTGTATTGGCTGGCTCAAAAGGAGGCAGTGTGAGCTTTTCCAAGACAAAATTAAGGTCCCATGCAGGTGTTGGAGCTCTCCTTGGAGGTCTTATGTTTTTGGCCCCTCTGAGGTACTGCCTTAGCAGTGGATGTGGAAAAATAGGTGGATCCGTATTGTAATGAGCTGAAATGGCAGAGGCATGGATCTTAATTGATGAGAAGGATAGGCCTTTGTCCAGCATCTCAGTTAGGTATTGTAAAATCTGAGGAATATTTGGTACAAGCATGTCAATTCCTTGTGCCTGGTTCCAAGCACAGAATCTCTTCCATTTTTCTGTATAAGATTTTCTGGTGCTGGGCTTCCTGGCCTCCAAAATAACATCCATAACTGCTTTAGAAAGAGGTGCGTTCTGAATGGTTACATTATCAGCCATGCAGCCAGATTTAGGGTTCTGAGTTGGCTGTGCAGGATCTGATTGTTTTGCTGGGTCAGCAAATGAGGAATTTGAAGTAATGTCCAGGCTGGGCCTTGAGACAAGCTCTTTAGGATTGGGTACCAATGCTGGCGTGGCCAGTCTGGTGCAATCAGTATCAGTTTTTGGCTTCTCTTGTATGACCATTAGAAGTACCTTGGGGAGGAGAGGCAGTGGAGGAAAGGCATATACTGTAAGGGTTTTCCAGCTGAATGACAGGGCATCCACTTTCCATGCTTGTTTGTGATAAGTCCTTGTGCAGAATCTCTGTATTTGGCAGTTGTGCGTGGAGGCAAATAGATCTATGTCTGGGCATCCCCATTTCCATGTTATCATGCTGAAGATTTGTGGATCTAGTTTCCACTCATGAGGATCCTTGAGATTTCTGCTTAGTTCGTCTGCCAGAGTATTTGTCTTTCCTGGCAGGAATTGTGCTTGCAGGTGTACTTGATAAGTCAATGCTGTGTTCCACAAAGTCATGGCTTGTCTGCAGAGGGGGTAGGAATGTGTGCCTCCCTGTTTGTTTATGTACCACATGACTGTAGTATTGTCTGTCCTTACCAGCAGATGTCCTGGATGAAGTAGATCCTTGAAGGCTGTCAGGGCATTCTGAACAGCTAGCATCTCTTTTTGATTGATATGAAGATGCATTTGGCTTGCTGGCCATGCTCCTTGAATACATTTTTCCTGCCATGTGGGCCCCCCAGGCATAATCTGATGCATCTGTTGTTAGTGTCTGCCTGGTCGTGGGTAGAGTGAATGGCTGTCCCTTGTTGTGGTGACAGGCCTGTGCCCACCATCGAAACTCCTGTTGCAGGCAGGGAATGAGGGTAATTAATGTTTCCAGGCTGTGGCAATGTTGAGTCCAAACACTTTTTAGATACCGTTGTAGTTTCCTCATAATCAGTCTTGCATATGGAATTAGTAGAATGGAGGTTGCCATGAAGCCCAAAACCTGCAGAATTTTTCTTGCAGATAACTGGGTCTTTGTTGCCTACATTTCGAAGTAAGAAGTCAGTTGCCTTTGCTTGTCTGGCGTGAGAGAAGTCATCTGGGAAGTTGTATTTAAGCTTGCACCCAGGAATATTATCTCTTGAGAGGGTACTAGTTTTGATTATTTTTCATTTACCGTGTACCCTAGGCAAAGTAGTAATCTTTTTACAAATGCCAGATGCCTCAGTAGAATGTCTTTGTTCTCTGCTTGAATAAGCCAATCGCCCAAGTAAGGGTATATTTTAATTCCCCTTTGTCTGCAGAAAGCAATTACTGGTGCCAGGCATTTTGTGAAGACCCTGGGCGCAGTAGATAAACCAAAGGGCAGTGCAGAGAATTGGTAGTGCATTGATCCAGCTATGAATCTGAGGTATCGTCTGCAAGATTGTCTGGTTTGGACATGCAGGTATGCCTCTTTTAGGTCCAAAGTTACAAGCCAAGCCTTCTTGCCTGGCATGGGCAGAAGCTGCTGCAGTCAACATTTTGAATTTTGGAACGTCCAGAAAAGTGTTTAGAAATGACAGGTCCAGTATTGGTCTCCAGGCTTTGTCCTTTTTGGGTACCAGGAATAGTCGAGTAAAATCCTTGTCCCTGCTCTTGCTGTGGTACTTCGCTGAATGGCCCTCATATCCATGAGGGATGCAACTGGCTTTTGTGTCTCTGCCCATTGATGTTGTGGCAGGTCTGGCATACCTTTTGCCTTTGGCAGGGCGTGAAAGTGGAACCTGTAGCCCTGGGACACTATATTCAAGACCCATTTGTCCTGGGTGATTATATGCCAATTTTATGAAAAAAGTGCTAGTTTTACCCCTAAGGGGGCTGCCAAAAGAAGTGCTTTGTATTGGCAGAGGAAAGTCATTGGGACTGTTTTCTGTATGGCTGTGATTTGTCTTCTCCACTTTTGGAGGTAGAAGCACCCCATTGTTTAGGCTTGTATGAGCCTTGGGGCTGGGATCTGCCTCTAGGGGCATCTGTATCTGCCTTTTTGTGGTCTGTCTGACGCTGGAAAGGACCAATTCTTTGAAGGCCAGTTCCTGCTAAATCTGTGTGGTTGTACTTGTAAGAAATCCTTAACTGTCTGCATAGATTTCGCTTTATCCTCCATTTTCTTCAACACCCCTTCTGCCTTAACACCAAACAAAGTATCATGCTGTAAAGGAGCATCCAATAATTTTGCTTTAACATGATCAGGCAGATTTTGTTCCTTTAACCAAGCATGCCTTCTAATGACTGTACCCGTTAACAGTGGCCCTGCAAGAGGCCTCCAGTGAATCAAAACCACATTGCAAAGTATGCTTTCCCACCTGTTCAGCTGCATGCAATAAATCCTGCATTTCCTTGTTATCTGGACATTCAGAATTTGTCAACATTTTCTGTTTTAGCAGTGACATTAAATAATGCTGATATTTAAGCATATGAAACTGACAATTTAAAGCCCTTATAGCCAAGGTAGCAGAAGTGCAAACTTTCTTCCCCCATCTGTCCAGTGCCCTAGAATCCCTATCAGAGGGGACACAGCTTTTCGCAGTGGAAGCCTTGACCCCTTTGGGACCCTGAGATATAGTTTCTGGGTCAGCAGCAGGTTTTTTTATATAGAAATTTGTGGGAATCTGGAACCCTGTAGTATCTGTCTGGCTTAACCGGTGCAGGGGGTAAAGAGTCAGGAGACAGGCTGGACTCTGAAAATACATCTACTATGTCTAGAACAGGTGGAATAGCAAGAGGTCTTGTGCTGAGGTAGTAAGAGAAAGTCTCTATGCCTTTTCTTAGATTCTGAGTAATCTTGGCTCTCCCAGTGAAAGTGCTCCCTCATAGTAGGAAGGGTTTCCCCAAAAGAATAATCCTCAGGAGGAGAGGCTGAAGGAATAGACTCTTCAGCATCAGAATCCTCATAGGGAGGAAGGGAGTATCCCTGTTCAGAAGAGGAGTCAGAGGAAATGGAAACCTGATCTGAAGATTCATATTCTGTCTCTTGCCTAGGCCTCTTATCAGGAGGGGGATGGGAACCCCTGATCAAAATAATTAGGTCTTCGGCCATTTTAAGCATCTGTTTTTTAGGCATGGAAGTCTGTGCAGGAGAATGCTGTACTTCTTTCTTTGTCTTTAGAGCTGCTTTTGTCTTTGCCTTTGAAGCTGAGGTTGGCTTTACATATAACTGTGTAGGTCTGAAAACACCTTCAGAAGCCGATGCTTGCTCAGCGGCTCCGGACCAATCTGAGGTAATAGTTTCCGATTGTCCAATACACCTGGAGTATCCAGAGGCCTAGTCGGCTCCACGTGGGAGTCTAAAGCGGCCTGTGGCACTGAGGTAGCAGGCATCAGAGGCTGCGAAAGCACCTCACTGAGAACCGGCGAACTGGCAACTGGCGTAGCGGAGGCCTCGTCGTCGGTTTTGGACCTCGGATGCCTGTCCTTTTCCTTGCACTTTTTATAAACTCCGGTCATCGGCTGTTCCGACGGCATTATATAATTAAATCTTCAGCCAAAGTAATGAAAGGCAAAATCGTACCGATGCTTAATAGTGCGTTGGTTAAATCTAGCACACAACTGACAGCTAGCAACGTCATGGTCAGGGCCTAGGCAAGGAATACAGTAAGAATGAAAATCCTTATGAGGTATTTGCTTCCCACAAGAAATACAATTTTTAACTTTTTCTGACATTGGTCTGGAGCAAGAAAAAAGTTTCCCCAACGGGGTACTTAGCTTTTAATGAAGACTTCGGATCTGAAATTCGGTTTTGAAAATCTCAGGAGTCGGCCAACCGGCACTTGCAAGAAAGACTGAAAAAAATGGCGTCGGCTACATCTTTTATATCCCTGGCACACTGACGTCAGGAAAGAGGCGACAGCAACCAACGCCGGACAAGGACTTTGGAATTCAGGCCGACTGCAGGTAGCCTGCTAGCAGGATAACCCAAGTGTAATGACTGCAACAGTGAAACACGCATCCACTCATTTGCATTTGCCGTGCTCTGTAAGTAAGATTTAGACATAGCATCTCTTTTAGTTATAGATAGGAATATAGTAAAGATTAGTTTATATGTTTTCTGTATTTATTTGAGACAGTCCTGCAATGTTGTTTTAAAATATTTCCTGTGATTCTGGACTATGAAGTAACTATTTGTTTGAGTATTGTTTTGTTCTTTTACTATTTTAATATATTTAAACCTATCTTTGTGGTTGATATTTACTAGATATATTTAAGCTCTTAGAGTACTTGCTTATGTATTTGGTGACACTGTACAGGCCACTCCTAACAGCCTGGTGCTTGGTCACAACTACAATTTACAGTAGCTGATAAAGAGTAGTTGGTAGCAGTGATAACTACCTTATAGTCTGGGCAGAAGTGGGCACAGCTAGTAAACCTGTGCCAGCCTTTCCCAGGTGTGCGTGTGTGTGTTTGTATACAAATCAAATCTCAAAGTGTGTGTGGGTCAGCTATGTGGGCAGCGACACAAAGCACTGGCTGGACAGAGAGGGTGCTGGAAGTTTTGGTCTGACCACTCAGCTGAGATCTCAACCCTATAGTTGTGCCAGTGGGGAGTCTTATTGGGGATCGGGAGAAAGAGGGAGAAACTAGCCCCAGACCGACTGTGGTATGTGTGTGCTCTTAAGGGAAACTGCACTTTACTGTGGGTGTACTTGTCATCCTCCGATTGTGTACGTCCCTCACTGTTGCCAGTGGTGAGGACTGAGGCTCCTTGATTACTGGGCCAGTGCAGGGGCGTCACAGGTGCACTGATGAATGAAGACTTGAATGGCTATGTAAATTTACATAAGCGCATCCAGGCGTGTCACCTAATGTCTCTGCCTGATCCCACTGCTCTAATCATCCCTTCGGCTCCATGCACAATGAGCCTCATAGATGAATCTGGAATGGACTCTACAGTGGCCAACTGAGAAGGAACCTTGTCTTGGACCTCTACAGATACGGCTCCGGCCAGGTTATCTGACAGCTCTTAAATCTAATCCCTCTGAAGTCTGGTGAAGTGTGCCATACAGTTCAAAGACCACAATACAAAGGTTGATGACGTGTAAACCCGCTTTCCAAACCTATCCATCTCTATCGGGAGGATGGATAGTAAAACTTTCCTCTGTCAGTTTCTTCTTTGTGGCTGACGCTACCACCATGGGATCTACTGATAAACCCTTTGCCCAAAATTGATGGTTCTCTGATGCAGAAAAAATTCTATCTGGCCTCTTGGGGATAGGTTCTGTGGTGTCAAGAGCCTTCCACACCCCCTGCGAGATCAACTTAATGAGCTC